>NW_024041755.1:0-39024 GCF_014851395.1 Micropterus salmoides | reverse complement strand
TTTGGTTTCACTTTCATTTGAGTGTGTCACTCCACTGGAGGACCTAATGGAAGACACCATCTGTAAGACAGATGTACGGGTAAGACTCCACATATCAGCTCTGTGTTGTTTTCATACGAAATAATTGAAATGATCTGACAAGCTGCTGAGGTGCATGGGATTCTGGGAAAATTCTGGGGTAAGAACAATTTTCTAATAAATGTTTTTGCCCAGAATACGTCTGTGGATTGTCCTGAGTAAACAGTCTAATTAAATTTATAGCAGTTTTCAAACGAAAGTCTTAAAAGCACTTTGCAGAGAAAATAGAACACAGTGGCAGTAGGGTTGGGATGGGATGGGTTCCTAAAGCAAGTTATGTTCTGGATCTGGTTCCAGGTTGATAAAATATCTAGATTTGCTAAGCTGTAATGTTCATGAAAATCCCTCCTCACTATTTTGTAATACGACAGAGTGATTTGTAAAACATTCAGATAGCAGGCTTGTAATTTTAGCTGACAATGTCCATCACTTTTAAAGGTAATTTTTTAAAGTCAAAAATGAATGTTGTTTGGTTAGCAACAACTGCTCTGGTAAGGACAGAGAAAAAGCAGCACTCTGTAAAACCACTTTATAGGCGACACCTGTTATTCAGTGTCTTACAATCATACAGTATTGTACCTCCGGGCTGTGCACCAATAAACTTAACATCCAAAGAATAATCACCATCAATTTGGATAATTGATTAACGGAATTTTACAAACAAAGTCAAATGTCTCTCTGGTTTAAGCTTCTCAGTTTAGAGAATTTGCTGTGTTTTGTCGAACTGAATATTTTGGGGTGATGATTAACTAAAAAATTGTCAGATTAACTGAAAATAATCAATAGTTGCAGCCCTCGTTGTGTTGCAGTTATGCAAGGGCCTTTATGCTGCCAGTATAGACAGCTCAATTGAATAAAACTAAAACACGCAACTGAAGAATATAGCTGGCAGTTTTGCCAGAACTTTAGTTACTTACAAATGCTTCAATCTGATTTAAATAGATTATTGAGGGATTCAGGATGACAGCACAGAAGAGGCCTCAAAACTTTTTAAAGCAGCAGACAACGATACAACACTGTAGAAATATATAAATAGAGCATTACGCAAAACGTTGATTTGTCTCCAGAAAAAGTCAGTATGAAAACCATAACTAGAAAACAAAAACGCTGATCCTCAGTAATGAAGCCCATCTGCATTTTTAAGTTGACAGTGTCACTTCATGTCTGGTCTTCAACAGAACATACATTTCCTGCTGTGTTTTAATCCTCTTGAAACATAATGTTCTGTAAGAGGAAATATTAAGTCCTTAGACAGGAGAGGCTCATATTTTTGTCGTTTCAGGTACTATAAGTAGGGAGAGAGAACAAAAGTTCAAAAACACTTCAAATTCCCACTAGAGGATGGAAAGGGGAACAGGGTTGATATGAGAGTGGGGAAAGAATAAGGATGTGCTATTCATCACTTCAGTGAGGAGACGGGTTGATTAAATATTCAGTTTGATATCAGACGAGTGTCGAACTCGCCTTACACTCATACCGAAAGAGCTGCAGCTGCAGTGGTGCTGTATGGCGCACTGCAGCCTGAATGCATGTTGTGACTGAACAGTGAAAGGGATATTTAAAAACTTCCAAAAGACACTCGACCCTGGGAAAAAGTGCCACTCTGAGAAAGTGGTTGATATCATAAAATTAGCACACATCACACATCATGGCAGAACAAAAAGTAGACCAGAATTAGATGAAATAGAGGGTTATGTAAGTGTGTAGTTGACAGGGTCGTTTTGAACTCTTCTTTTATTTGTTCATGCCTGTGTTGTGTAGAAACCAGATCTTAGACATTTTTTGCCATTTTTATGGTACCCGATGTATTTATGGGGACAAATAAATTCCTTGATGGACATTCAGCTTTGAGCTCATGTTCATTTTTGACCCTGACTGTCTCTGTTCCAGTATCTTCTGTAACTTGTTTGACAGCGAGCTTCATAGACCTGTTTCTGAAAAATGTGTCATGTTGGGGTATCTGACACTGTACTGGATAATAAAAGATGACAAGTGTGTATTTTTTAACAAACATTAAGCAACCACTGTTAGCACTACTAACCACTAACAAATTAAATGTGTCAAACAACGAAGCTCTAACAGAATCTTGTAGCTGACTTGTAACAAAATACCTTTTGAAAATACATCTGATAAAATTTTACTATCCAGTAAGTAAGTAAGTAAGTAAAACTTTTTTTTTAACACAAGTTACAAAATGCTGTATATAGCAAGCATGAATATAATAAATGCAAGGTTCATACGAGAAAAACATTTAAAAGGTTGTCAATGTACACACATACAAACACAACACACGCAGAGAACCACAAAAAACATTCAGCAACCATAAAGCTAAATTAAGCAAGTGGGTTTGTAAAATGTTTTTTGAAAACAGTCAACAGACTAGGTTCATCTTATGGAAGGAGGGAGATGGTTTCCAGAGTCTGGGTGCTAGCGCAGCAAAAGAACGGTCGCCTTGTGTTTTACATTTGGCATGCAGTTTAGCCAACAGGTTTTAGTTGGATGACCTGAGAGGATGCTCGTGGTGTAAAGGCTTAGTAGCTCGGAAATTATAGGCAGCAGCTAAGCAATGTAGTGCCTTATTAGGGAAAATAATTTAAAAATCAACTCTTAACATTTTTTTCAGTGTTTGAGTTGACAAAACAACAACAACAATACAACCAAAGCAACTGATTATCTGGCCCAAGGGAAGCAACTACATGGAGAAATGAATAGACCAGAGGATTGACCCCTGAGGCACCACTGAGACTGAGAAACGTTTGTTTGACAAATATCAACCAGACCACTAAACTAGCGCTGCCCCTGAGAAAACCAGCACGTCTATTTAGTCTGGTGATGAGGACGGAATGATCATTGGTATCAAAGGCTGCACTTACCTCTGGTAGAACTAAGTGTTCCCCACGGTCACCCTGCATAATTCTCATGCAGGGTGACCGTGGGGAACTCATTTGTCATTTGTTCATTTGACTCTAAACAAAGCAGTTTCAATGCTGTGTTGTTGGCAAAGCCAGGAATTTTTCAAAAAAATGTATCCCTTTAACAACTTGAAGGAATACTTTGCAAATGTAAGGTAATTTTGATATGGGTCCAAAATAGTTTGGAACGGATGGATCACGGCCAGTTTTTTTTAATGCGGCTGGACAGAGGCTGTCTTAAAATGACCGGACACAACCGGAGGTGAGGGACAGATTTATAATAGTGAGTACAGCAGGGCTAATGACAGGAAGGACCTCTTTAAGGAATGTGGAGGGTATGATATCAGTTGGCAGGAGGACAGGTGCCGATGAAAAATTGTATCATCAAGGTTGTGCATGGTAATGGTGGCAAATTGGGTTAGGAAATCTGGAATATTACTAGATAGATCAGATGATGAGAGCAGGCCACAATTGGATCTGATACTGTTGATTTATTGAAAAATGACTAATACAATTCACATTCTCCAGTTGAGGCAACAGAGATAGAATGGGTGGAGGATAGACAAACTGATCTAAGGATGTGTAGCAAGTCAAGGCAAGCACATTTCAACAATTCAACAGTTAAATAGAAAATAAAAACAGGCAGGTTTCTCACCTTTGCTTATCTTACTTCTTTGATTCCCCATCTCCCACTGTCTTTTTTTAACACTGAGGGGACTCTGACCCTTCCTTAGATACAGTCGTCACTGTAAATCCAGATTTTCCACCCTAGAAACTGGTAAAAGGCACAACAAGTTGCTTAGGGACTCTGACCCTGAGGGGACTCTAACCTTTTAACACTTAGGGACTCTAACCCTTAAGCCTAGTTCACACTACACAATTTTTTTGCCCGATTTGCTCAGCGACCGTTGGGCTGTGATCAGGGCTAAATCAGCAATCGATCAGCGGTCGCTAGGCGTTATGTGTGAACTACTTAACGATGCATCAAAACTGCTCCCTGACACATTTCTGACACATCGCCGACACCAGCCAGATATGTAGCACGCCAAATATCTGGAGGAGTTGGCCGACTCGACATCCACATCCAGCCAATGAGAGCAGGCAGCTGGCAGAGCAGGCAGCTACTTTTTGACTGCAAAACACTTTTTCTGCACGAGCTTTAAGGGGACTCAAACCCTTCCTTAGATACAGTTGTCACTGTAAATCCATATTGTCCACGCTAGAAAACAGGGACTCTAACACTTGTAATTCTTCTCAGCCCTGTGAACTGAGGACCAGCCGTGTGAGATCAAAAAAGCACTCTAAGTGCACTGATCTCAAAGAAAACAGACTCTCTACAGCGTTCTCATCTCAGGGCGTCATATACCGCCGATTTGAGATTTATCCGGAAGCGTCTATGAGACGCTCTGGGGCGTCCCGTACAGACCGGAAGTGCTAGTTAGCTAGCGGTAGCTACGTTTGTAATAAAGGTGTTGATGGTCCCCCGAAGCCCCTACCCTTACCACAACCATCAGAAATGTTAGTACCTAAACCTAAGTCACTGAATTTATGCATGTCGACCGGCTAACCCTACAGCTGTGCACATCAGGGTTAGCCTCCCTTGTGTTGCTGCAACGTAGCAAACGGGGGCGTTTCATACAGGGTACCTTTAGCGTAAATCCTTACGCTTTGTCACGCTGTCTGAAAGCACTGGTTATGATGCATTGAGATGAGAATGTGAAAGTTATCAATCTACAGCTTTAAATTTGATTTAATTAAAGGCAGTGGTAAAAAGAAAATTCTTGATTCAAAAGAACTGAGAGTTTCAGCTGCAGTTTTCTTGGAGTTTGTTCCAGATATATGGAGAATTAAAACTGAACGCTGCTTCTCCATGTTTAGTTTTGACTCTGGGAACAGAAAGCAGACCTGTCCCAGACGACCTGAGAGGTCTAGATGGTTCATAACGAAGCAGAAGATCAGAAATGTATTTTAGCCCTAAACCATTTGGTGCTTTACAAACCAGCAGCTTCGAAAACACACCATAAATGAAGACAGTATGGCAAAGCTGACTAGTCACAGCAGGGAACATGTGTGGGGTTGACAAACATGGACAGCGTCTTTGGGCCAAAATCAAGTATACCTCTGACCTCTCCTCACAGATGTGGGAGTGTGTAGGTCTGCGAAAGTCTGGATTGAGAACCAAACTCATTACATTAATCTTATTAACGATGACTTGACAATGAGCAATAGCTTCTTAAAGGCCGTTTGCACTCATTGCATTATTAGTCTCACAGAACTAACTTCTGTGAGACTTCCTGATCCACCCTGGAGAAAATATAGACCCTGCTTCCTGCATTCAACATGTAGGTAAAATCTCTTCCCTTCCTGGAAAAGTTCCCACGGTAGCTGAGACCAAACCTACACCCTTGCTTGCGATTATGAATGGTGCCTTGGGTTCATGAGTTTAGGATTAAGATTTATTTTGGCAAAACTCTCTGGATCTGCTTTTATTTGACTGTTCAGGGCTGATGGTGGGTATGTTAAATTATATGTATGTATGTATTTCCTCAACAAGCATTAACAATTTGATTTGAAAAAATGCAATGTGGACATACAATGTGTTGTTTTGTAGCATGAAGTGATGCAGCGGGCTAAACTGCGAAAAGTGTTACTGTTACTTTATCCCAGGCTAACTTCTGCATGGTGGATTAACCTGCAGTTAAACAGAGTGGATCAACATTGTGAGAGATACAGCTCACTAACCTTTATACACACACACACACACACACACACACACACACACACACACACACACACACAAATACAAAAATACCTGTGTCCAATCCATAGAGAGACTGACATCACTCAATAATCTGTGGAAACACACACACACAAAGTCTGTATTGAAGGTATTGACCTGTTAAATGCACAGTCACTACCCATCACTCTACTCTTTGGGAAAGGCGCACACACACACACGCTCTCTCTCTGTCCATCTATCCATCACTGTGTTGTTGAGATGGTAAAATGTCAAACTATAAATAGAAGGAGATGGGTGACAGATCAAAGACAATTACACCTCCATCTCCTTCTCTTTACCCCTCTCTCTCTTTATTTATTTTATATACAGTATATAAGAGTTAAGTGACATTTTAATATGCAAACATGCTTTTCCATCAGCTGTGGTAAAGATAAACAATCAGCTTTGGATATGTCAAAAGAGAAAATATCAGCATTTGATAATATACAAAGACAATGCTAAAGAAGCATGCAAGTGCTTTTCACATTCATTTTAACTTGTGTATACTTTACATTTCTACTGTCCATTTTTCAAGTCATGCATAGATTTCCTTCCAGCCAACCATTTTCTCCGTTAATTTCAGTTCTCTATAAAAATCAAATATCATGCAGAGGTTTTGAACCTGCTGTGCCACTGTTGATGTGAGCAATCTCTGACATACGAGATGTCATACTCAGCTGCCAAACAAAAGTGACGTCATTCTTATTAACATTTTCACAACATCCATGTGTGTCTTCCAAGTTTGATTTGATAACAAAAAAACTCATGAATGCAATGCCCTCTGCAACTGACTCTGAATGCACCCACAAAGGAGTGTTTTCAAAATGGTTTCCTTTTATTTCCGTCTTCAGAGAGTCTGGCTGTCCCCCTCATATACAACCAGATGCCCTTGGTTGCTCTCTCCATCATAGAAACCACTGACATTTACAGTTGTCAATCTGGCTGTTAGAGTAAAGAAATCAGTAGTTCGTCTCTCCATGCACTGTTTCACAAGAGAGACAAAAACAGACCAATTCTGACTAAACAATGTCATTTTCTCCTTCTCTCCATTTATGATTAAATATAATAAATTTTTAAACTGTTTTGCTATGTGTTGTCCCATATCGCCTCAATTTCTAAACATGGTATGAGTTTATTTGAGCTCTAAAAAAAAAAAAAGAAAGAAAGAAAGGATGAGCCACATGCATGACTGTACAGTTCATTGTCTAATTCAACTACTTTATTTACCATCAGTGTTTGTTCTGTAAAATTTGTAAATAAAACACTGGAATGAATCAAGTGTAAATTTCAACATCAAAACAGTTGCAGATAATTAAACATTAAAACATTTTTACATCTGCATGCATATATATATATATATACATACACACACACACACACACAACTATACTAAAAATATTGCCTGCCTGAGATCTCTAGGCAGGGAGCTACACAGCTGAGGGGCCCTAACAGCAAAACCCTGGTCAGCTTTAGTAACAAGACGAGACTTTGGAGCCGTTAGTAGAACCCTGCCTGAGGATCTCAGTCATCAGTGGCTCGTAGGGAGTTATCACAGATGTAGGCAGGAGCCTGATCATTCAGGGCAACAAGTAGTTAAATCTTAAACCTAAAAATGCAAGTTAGAATCTTGGCTGCAGCATTTTGAATGAGCTGCAGTCTATGAATGTTTCCCTGACTAATACCAGAATACAGAGCAGTAGTCGAGTCTTGAGGAGATAAAGGCATGGATGACCTGCTCTAAGTCAGCAGAGAAGAGGAATGATCTAATCTTTGTTAGTTGCCTCAGCTGGACAAAAAGGACTGCACCGCTTTGGTCACCTGAACATCAAAAGACAGCTCTGAGTCAAAAATTACACCAAGGTTGAGGGCTTCTTTCTGAATGTTGTACGAAAGGGCACTGAGCCTAGTGGAAAAATTAATAAGGTAGCTAGTGCTGAGTCCAAAGGGGGGATTAAAAAAAAGACAGTTATTAGACATCCAGGCTTTTATCTCTTATCTGGTGAAGAGAGAATGAAAGAAACAATTGTACAACCAGGCCTCAAAGGGACATTCAAGTGTCATCTGCATAGAAATGGAAATTAATATTGTAAGTCGGAATGATTTTCCCCAGGGGTAGCATGTACATGGTGAAAAAAGATCCAAGATCGACCCCTGGGGGACCCCACAAAAAGGAGGAGCATGAGAGGAGGAGGCTTCTCCAAGGATCACAGAAAATTACCTATTTGATAGACCAATACAAGGCCACATCACTGATGCCAACATAGTTTTTAAGACCGCTAATTAAAACATCATGGTCCACAGTGTGGACCAAGTTGAGGAGATGTTTTCTATAAACAGCATTTTTAAAGTGGGTAAATAGAGGCATGCCTAAAACAAGATGGAAAATGGCCAGTTGACAAAGAGCAGTTAATAATGGCTAAAATGTCTGGACTAACCATCTGAAATACAACTTTTAAAAACCAAGTCAGAAGGCATGGTATTCCTGTCTGTCCCTCACAAGTGTATGTCTCCCTACAGCCTAGTATATCTATTATGTTCACAATTTATAACCAGTGCCACCCCTCAGTGTCAATGTCAATGTGCCCTTGTAGGGCGGCAGGAACTGAAGGTGTGGAGGTCGGGTTGGCAGATGGGTGTATATTGTGCTTGAGTGTCATGGGGGACGCCACAAATTGTGGCCCATCACAGACCTGCAATGATCAATCTTTTCTTAATCTCATGTCACATTTGCCATGGTGAGAAACAGTAAGAGAGAACAAGCACAGCGTTGTCAAACTGAGTGAGTCGTCCTACATTTCAACTGAGAAACTGACAGTGTCAATCTCGCCTCAGAGATGACATGAGGATGACAACGTGCCGTCACACCGGAGGAGGAGACTTTTTCTGTTTTCCCCTCGGTTGAGGAGGAAACGCTGCTCTCAAAGTTCACAACCACTTTGGGTGTCAGAAAGGTTTTATTTCTACTTTGTCTGACAGCTGATCTTCTTCTTAGATAGATCCCGTGTACAGGTTTGGACTCAGATGCTGTTTCTTTGGTGAATGTTAAGTAGCTCTTTATAAATACCAAAGATGAAACAGGTCGACTAGTGAGCGCTTCCCACGCTGAAGAGAAAACATCTGTGCTGACGTAGCCTACAGCGAGAGAAGCCAAGTCACAACTTGTTTTTTCCTCCTTCTGTCTCACCCTTAACCCCCTTTAGTCTCATTTTGCTTCCCCTCCTATGCTCTTGCTATCTCAGCCTGAAACCTGTCTGACCCTACACATATATACTGATATCCATTTGAACCCTTGGCTATTTTTGCTTTTGTTTACTCCTTTTATTTCTAGCCTGATGGCATGATTGTTTTTCCAAGGACAAGCTAGGCCTCTTAGAACATTCATCATTTGTCATGTAAATTGAACAAAAATAGGACTAATTTTGAGTTTGCAACAATTTGAAATAGTTGTGACTTCTGCTTGTTTTTAAACCACCATAAACATTTCTCCTAAATTACAGATTTACTGATTTGTTTAGGAAGACGTTACCTTGGCAACCTTTACAAACAACTTTTGTACTGGACTTTAAAACAGATTTCAACAATGTGCACTGAGTTGCTCAAACATAACCATTAAAATGTTATTAAGCTTCATTTACCCAGAGCTCATATTGTAGGAAAACAAATGAGGAACGTTGGCAGCGTTTTGCAGATACATTCAATATGGTATTTTGGTATATAAAAGTTATGGTTTATTTAAACTCGAAAATATAAGTAATCCAGGCACTATTGCATTTTAAAACATATTCGCCATTGTAAGTGCAGGGCGCAAATTAAAAAACACAGTGATTTCCATTTTCTGTGTGCTTTATTTGTGTTTTTGACAGCAGCTGAATGCCAATCATATTCTTTTGAATGTAATCACAATTGCCTTCTTTCCCCAGATATGTTGATTGCTCCTTGCTTTACAGTCAAACGTCCATCATGCCTAATAAAATAACCTTCTGTAGAACTAGTTAGTTTCATGTATAGTTATTTGATGTGTCTCACAGTCCACAGAGCGATTACAATGCAAAGTCTTTCCACAGAGGTTTTACTTACCACGGACAGTGCTGACAGATGAAGCTCATACCAGCATCGGTATGTGTTTAAGTGTTTCCTGAGATGCAGGTAAGAATTAAATTATAAACTTGAAAAGACCAAGAGCCTGTGACTTTTACAAACACCCTGAACATCTAAGACTAATTCTCACTGGAAAGGATTAGTTAATCTTGTATCTAATCCAAACTATGACAACTTTAATGAAATGGATAAAGGTCACTTGTTGTGTCTGACATCAGTTTGTCCATCTTTTTCATTGATTATCAATATCAGTTGATCTATTGGATTTAAACAGCAGAACTTAGTATAATTTAGTAAGACATTATTATAACTGACAGATATTCTTTCCAAAACTAAAAAATTAAGGCCCAAGCTGTATTAAAACCAGAATGACCCCTTACAAACAGAGAATCGTTTTATCAGGATTATTTTCAGTGTTATTGATCTGTGGAGGTTAAGCTTCAGCTGTTTGCTGGCATTTGAGGAAAAAAAGAAGGAAGGAACAGCTCAAAACTAAAAAAGATGAAATTCTGGTGCTTCTGTGGGTTTGTAACTTCTACACTTGAGACTGCAGGTATGGATCTAACGTCTGTTCTGTTTTATGTACTTCTATCCTTCCTGTCACTCTGCTGCTGTTAAATGTCACATCTGTAAAGATCCATGCCGTGTATCCTTTTTGTCTTGAACTGCAAAAATACCTTCAACAAATACGATTTAATGAGCAAAAGAAAGTGCATAGTCTGTCAACGTGATGCATGAAGGGGAAGAAATAGGCTAGACTGTTCTCTGCTAATACATAAATGTTGTTTAAGTTCCCTTCAGGTGTCAATACCATCTCTAGTTGGTCCCTGAAAAAGAGAGAGAAAAAAGAAACTTCTGAAATGTAGAAGTTTAACAACCTATGACTTCACATGTTCTCAAGTCCTCAAACCACAAACTCCTCCTGACTTGGCAGCCAGAATCTGCCTCATAACAGATTCATGTCATCTCACATTCATGTCACTGCTCCCCTCTGCAATCGTTCCTGTCACTTGCTGCAAGTGTAGCCTTAAATAAAGGCGATTTTCTATGGCATTTCTGCTTCAACAGAATCCAAGCAGGCCGTTCTGTGATCATATTTTTAAGGTTAAAAGACCTTAAGGTGTGAATACCTTAGCATGCTGGTTGTATGTTGGAGAGACTGAGAGAAAATAATAGATCACCCCTCAAGTGCAAATGTTCATAATGACTTATTTAGAAAGCCTTTCTCATTCTTTCTACTTTATTTGAACGTTTACAATTTGACTGTTAGATTATACAGGAATTCTGGCACCATGTACTTACCATGTTCAGGTGGGAGTTTGCCTTCTCACTTTAACAGTGGCTGGACAGGAATTAAAATTGGTACTTTTGCCCACAACAGTTTGATCTGGTGAATGAATGACGTTACCTAGACATTATTTGTCATTGCGCTGGTTCCTAGTACATCTCTTAAGGTGTCGGGGAGTGAGGTTTACTCTGCAGAGCCTCACTTGCTTCCGTAACATTTGTATGAGAAGAAATTTTGTTATTTGTTATGCCCAGTCTAACAATGTCTGAGAATATTTGAGCCTGATAGCATGAACCTGGGGAAGGGAACGGTAGATTTATTTGCAGCATTCCAAAAGGAAATAGTAATGACCAACGCCAAAATAACAAACAAAACACTTATCTTGGAGTCAGCACTCCCTTTAACATAAACAGACAGAAAACAACAGGCAACTTATCTCCCCAAGTAATATGAACAGGGGAAAACAAAGGTTAGAAAAACTGGCAGCCCATCCCTACATCTCTGACTGGGGTAAATTGTGTCAGGTTGGGAGAACAGAAAGATGAAGACGATGTCCCTCTGCACACAGTTCATAAAATCAAGAAAAAATTTTAATTTGAGGCAAATAATCCTTTAAGACAGAAACACTGAATACAGCTTATACTCAAATATAAACACTATAAACGATGGAATCTGAAGCCCATGGTGAGACCAGAACCCCACAGTGTAATATTTGTATTCATAAGTTGTATTTGTTGTTTAAAGGAGGCCTATTATGCTTTTCCACATTTTATGACTTGATCTACAATGTCACAATGTTGGAAGTTCATGTTAAACATGGCCAAAGCTTCAAATAATGAGGTTAAAATATTTAAAAGAAATCCCTGTGAGCAAAAATCTCAGATTTCCTCCTGTTCTGAACGCTCTGTTTTCAGCTTTTTCTACCAACGGCTCCATTCTACGACACACTGAGCTAGACGGAGCCGGTATTCCATAGTCATTTGCGGCACAGCAACGCTCAATCTGCCTGTACCGCCCAACGACAACAACAGCCTGGTAACATGCTTCAGGTTGTGGCCTATCAGACAGTGGGCTTTGAGAGGGGGGCCTGAAAGAGACAGGAACATCTTCAGCTTGTTTCAGGTTTAAATGAAGGCCTACATGAAGAGCCAGTATAAGATAGAGAATAATTTTTTGGATCTTTCAGTCATGCAAAGCTGCTATAAAAGGAGTCAAAGAACTACAATATAGGACTGGAAAAGCAGTATAATAGGTCTCTTTTAAGATGCTGAATGTAGGGGACAGAGCTAGAGGGCTAAGGTCTAGGTAGTCAGAAGCTACTTTCAGACAGAGTTCCCGCAAATAAACATGGAAAGAATATCCGCCAATATGACGCATTCGCTCATTGATACTGAACAAAGGTTTGCGACATAATCCTGCAACTACACCGGCATCCCGGGTGTGGCTTTGGAAAAGTTTAATGATTAGACAGGCTGCTGTCAGTAATGTAAAAGTAAATTGTTAAGAAGACTTAAGAACACTCATACATAAATCAAATACACAATAAAGAAATCATTCGGAAACTACAGGAACCGGTAGAGGTAGAGTGAAATATCCATGCCGGTGCGGGGTCTCTGGATTCAGGAAATTAAGTAGTTTGAATGGGTTGCTGGTGGATGATTTATGCTTAGATGCGGATTCAGATAATATCAGCCAACCCATGCATCACACCAATTCAACTGCTATAATTCAACTACAATACTGTATTCTGTGACTGTTGCTGCTTTCAACATATGCTATAATTGTTATTGCAACCTCAAGATGCTGATAGATATTTTTCTGGATTGTGAAGATATGATCTGAAGCCTTTATGCATTGGTGCTGACAGCTGGTCTGCTCATCTGACCAGAGATCATAGTAGTAGGCTGTAACAAAACAGCTGACAGATTATGCAGCTGTGTGTCACACATTATATTTGACATTGCTTCAAAATGACTGCTCCGTAGCAAAGATATTTCATTTCATTAAATGCCGGATGCCTCGACTTGACAGATGTCATCGTGTCTGTTCCTCAACTCCTCGACTTACATCTTGGGCGTAGGGATTAAGACGCGAGGCAAAGAGAGGAATCAAGGAGGTACAAAATGAGGTTTGGACTGGAGTTGTCCTTTTATCGCTGATGCTATTTGTCTTGAACCTGTAGTGTTACATACAAGAGACAGGATCAACATTAAATGTTCCAATATCAATTAATTGAACTTGTCTTTTTATGCAGATGACAAGATTTTACTTATAATAGGGCCAGATCAAAGTGTTGGTTAAAAAAATAAAATAAAATCTGTAACTTTAAAACAAGTTCTGACAGGTTACCTCTTGTGGTCATGCTAATGTTGTCTCTCTGTACAGTTGCAAAAAGGTTTAACATCAGGGTGGATTGCTGTTAATACAAAGTATGCACTTTAACATAATCTAAGATGGACACTCAACACTCTCCAGTGTTTAATCATAAAATAAACCTTACTTAAAACTTAACCAAATCATAACCCTAGCAGAAAAGAACCACAGTACTTTTTGTCAGTCACATGAGAAGGCAATAACAAATGACCTATTTTGACCTTAGGTATGCGAACTTGCTATTCTTTTTAATCACAGCTTCAATGTTTCTCTCACTACAAAGATTTGTTACAGTAGTTCTACAGAACAGACCACATTCTTTGATTTTACTTTTCTATCATATTTGAATATTAGCTGTCCCTCACTGTGCCACTGTCTGCCAGTCCTCGAAAGACAGAAAATAACAGCATTGTTTTCATGTCCCCAAGACTAAAAGGGATTGAGACTCCCTGCTGTGAAGAAGAGCTGAAATCCACAGTCACCCAGAAGCGATTTTAAAACTCTAAAAGGGTGAACAGACGGCACTGCAGAATATTTCTAAAACAACTGAGTACTTACAGATGAAGACAGAATTAAATAAAAATGTGTAATTACATTTTAAGCTGTTATCTTGCAACCCCATTATCACCCCGCTCAGTTTTACTGAGCTCCATGCAGTTACAAATGAAAGTAATCTCAGCAAGTCATTCTTTCTGGCAGAAAGATTCCCAATTAAAACCTAGGGTCACATTTGGAATTGACTTTTGGGGGAAACACATAACACATAAGAATGATCCAAGAATCATCATTAAGATGTGTAAATCCAGTTTCTGTCTTTTACACCTTTTTGTGAAACTTATTATTTGTCACCAATTAGAGTAATAAAACTTCCTCACCTCTATATATGTCTACAGTCTATGTTAACCAGTGACAATGAACACACCGATCAATTCCTGCAGAGCAGATCCCTTTATGAGCCAAACCTTAACACACTTTTGACACTTGTTACATTTTCAACATTTGCTCTCTGTTCTACTTCTGCTGCACACGGTATTTCGGTTTGCTGTTTGTTGCTTTCTACAATATGTCAACACATAAAAATGCAGACGCTTGCACACAGTAAACAAGGCAACAAATGGTGCCAATATAAATGTCAGTGTACAGGTGAAGATTCAATAATTCACAAACACAATTACTGTATGTATGAGCACACTTGTGTGAGGGTCTTTTCAAGTGTAGCAACAGAGAAATATACGTTTATGTTATTTATTTTCTGCGTGATTCTGGGCATATGATCTTGACAACAACACATCCATCTGTGGCTGAGGCTCTTTGGCGCTAATACAATAGTGATATTAATACAGAGTTCCATAGAGCACAAGTGGAATACCTCAATTACCTGCAAAGATTTGCATCTCTTCTCCTGGAAGAGCTTGTTGTTTTTGGGTGCCTAATGATGACAACAGGAAATCACTTAATTCATGGAAGACAAAATGTTTTCAGCTGTCCATCCAGATGCCTCTTAAATAACAGAAACACAGGTGCATCTATCTAAGATAATGGACACTGCATTCAGCAAACAAACATTTGCATAGCAACCAATAATCATCCTGCACTCAAATGATGATTTGTGTCCATCCATCTGTCCATTACATCAAAAAGGATTCCACATTCCACCTACTGAATTTTGTCAAAACGTTATCAAATCATTGTCAGTGTTCTCTGTTCACTTGTTATGGAACTTTTACAGAAGAAAGTTTCTGAAAACTCAGGATATCTTAAAAAGCATTGTTTGTTTTTTGTAAAAATGGATAAAAGGAAATCAGGGCAAGCAGCAGACATTAAGTGACTATGTCATGAAAAATACTACTGGCCCATTTTTGGGTGAACTAAATGTGCAAGCGTAGTCTTAGATGTCACTGTTTATAACACAGGGTCACCACACACCACTGCAGAGAACACAGTAGCATTGCTGTTTAGAGCCATGAAACATCATCTGCTCTCAACGCTGCTGGGAATGTGTACTTAACATGCCCTTTACTTTAAAGAAAAACATGAAAAAGAAGTCTTTGCTTTACAGAAGAATCCCGTCTTCACGCAGCCTATATCCATCTGTGTTTGTTGTGTGTACTGGTGACAGCAGTAGATTAAAGCTTTGAAAATAAAAGCTTTACAGCGCAAAGTTTCCACATCAAATTTCAACACCTGCTGGGAAATCTTCGTCTCTGGTGAGTCTCCTTTGAAACTCCTTTGGCCTCATCTCAGCATCTGTGCTACCTGAGTCTGGTTTAAATTGAATCCTAAACTGCCCCAGTGGAGTTACCTCCATGTAGTTGAAATGCCTTAAAGTGTCACCTTGATACTCTGTTATTTATTCATTCACTTCCCTAAACTAAATTGTTTTCAATGTGTCATCTATAAGAGTGCTTGCATCTGTCACAGCTGTCTTTGAGCATGGCACTATGTGCTGTAAAGTGGCTGCAGTTCTTAATTCTACTTTCACAGTTTTCATAGTAGCAACTTCTTATGTACAGTAGGGCATGTAAAAGCTTACACATTAATGTTAAAGCTTACCAACGGTGTCGCTAGGTCATTTTTCTGGGGCTTTAGCCCCCGATGTTTTGACTGTAGCCCCGAATGTAACTCAACAACAGCAACAGAAATATTTTCCATGTTAATATGCAATGATCTTCATGACAAAGCCTGTCTCGCAGGTCTTCAAAGAGCGGAGGCTACTCCCAATAACTGATACATTTTGTTTGAAGTTCAGGTAATGTGACCCCCCCACTGTTACTCAGACTGCCTGCATTTAGAGAGAGCACGAGAGAGAGAGCGAGAATGCATTGCTCACAGCTTCAGGGCTTCTCCGCGACTTCTGAATTGCAAAATTGTAATCAGTATATTTAAATATAAATGTTGTCTAGTAGTCTAATCAATGTATTAACACAAACGGTTAACAGTCGCCGTACAGTAGTGAGAGAATATCATGACACCTGACGCTCTGTGGCCTGCTGTCTCTGTCCCCCTCGCTGTGAGACTGTTTTACTGTCTCCAGGATGCTTTATTCCCTCTAAAGCGGCTGTGAGCTGCACTTTATCAGAAGCACAGAAGTGAACATTTGTGTGGAATTGTGGTGATATTGCTGTCTGATCACAAGGGTTTAAGTTTCAGTTTTCTTCCTCTGATGAAGATCAGTGCGCTCGTCTCATTGAGTAGGCTACAGTCCCAGACGGGCTCTGTGTCTGTCAGACGGTCTAAAGGGGGTAGCCTCAGGGGCGGACTGGTAATCTGGCATAGGCTACCGGCCGACGAACCTTTAGGGATGTTTGGTACGGAGCTGCAGTAGCTTCAACATCAGCTGCGTGGCTATCCTGCATAGAGCAGGCGCTTGAAGGAGTAAAGGAGAGCCGTGGCCACTGAAAAATAGCTTGCACCAAGAAATGTTAATTAACAAATAAAATACTATGAGAAAGGTTTATTTGCACAATAAGAAAACCTGATTATAAATATATTTAAAAAAGTAACTTAAGGTAAAATGCTGCATTACATTCTATTATATTTTTATATTCTGAATTGTCACCTGCCAGCTAACTTTTGTCCTTCCCTTTATAAAAATAATGACATTTCCACCATAAATTAGTGCAGAAGATGTCTCCAGAATGCAGGAAGTGATTAATGCTCAAAATCTTCTTGGGGGAGATTGAACATTTTCATCAATATTTCTTTTTAAACTAAATTCAAATGAATTAAGCTAATCATTAAGGTGAAAAGGTGCCACATGCACAAAGACTTTAGGCTACTTCAGGCATGCCTGCATGTATGTAGACTCAGCTGGGATTAAATTAAATGAGAAAAGTTGATCTACAGGAGAAACATATCTGACATCAATACAGAATGCCTGACAGCCTTACTGCATTATATTACACTAAATTATTTTATTTTGAATTGTCATCTCAGACATTTCCTCAATAAATTGGTGCAGAATGCAGGAAATTAAGCCCTGGAGGACCCCCAGACCCCCCCAAGTAAATATTATCAGTGTTACTTATTATCAGAAAATGAGACAGATATTAGAGTTACTGTGTAGTCATTTACTGTTGCTGGTGGGGGGTGGAAACAGGTGAAAACATGAAAAATATCTGGGCTGGGCTAAGCCACCAATGTTTCAACAGCCTGGAAATGCCACTGAAGATTACAAAAGGGGACCGATGTCATTAGAGCTAGATTTTGAAAGCTACTGAAGAAAATGCTACAGAAAAAGTATTTTGAAAATGAAAATATTCTGTTGTGCAGTATCCCTAGTGAACTTTACATGGTGTGGCCCTTATTTGCCAAATTACCTCCTAGGTATTCTTTCTGCAGAATAGGAGGAGATGAGAAAGCTGGATAGGAAAAGATCAATAGATAACCAAAGGAAATGAGTAGATTAGGAGTATGAAAATGGGAGCAAAATAGATGACAACTGGGGGAGGAGGAAGAAAGAGCAAAGAAGTGATCAGGAATAAGAAAATTGAGAGATCAATCAAAGAAGGATACACAAATGAAGAAGTCTATGAATGTCATACACACAAACATATATATATATACACGTCAATCAGGGAAGTCCCATTGAGATCAGAGACATAAATATGTAAGACAATAATAAATACAATAATGAAAAGTCAACTAAAAACAAGTTCAAAAAAGTTACAGCTAAAATCAAAATCAGGGTTTCAACTAGTTTTCTGAATTCAGAAGCATATCAAGGTTCAAAGTACACTGCAGTTCATTCCAAATGTATGGTGCAAGGAATTAAAAAGCAGCCTTTCCCAGATCAATGTTAACTCTAGCAACCTGCAGCAACAGCCAGTCCTCTGAGCAGGTGTTATGTCTTCCAACTCTCCAGCCAATAAGTGACGTCAAATATAGGGCAAAGGAAGCCCTTAATAAATAAATAAAAACATATGGTCTCTTCTAATGGAAAGAGAGATGACGCCATTGGTTGACCTTCTCATGTTTTGATAAAGAATGCACTGATGGTTGCCTTAGATGTCTCCAGTTATAAATCTAAGGACTGAGACAAGCAAGAGTGGATGATGCTGCATGTCTGTAAATCATGTCACCATAATGTAGCACTGAGAGAAACATTGCTTCCACAATCTTTTGTCTGCTGGACAGAGGGAACCAAGACTTGTTTCTGTATATAAAAACGAGCAGGACGGTAGGGGGTTAGTAGGAGAAATACCTGCAGAAAGCAACAGAAGGAGGGAGAGAGGAGAAAGCTATGGGAGTTAGTAACATGCATTATTGGAATAAGAATGCATACAGATGGTGATGGAGAGGAGGAGAGAGGAGGTCAGGCCATCATGGAAGTCTCCCGGCAGTCTAGGTCTATAGCAGCACCTGAGCCAGCTCTAACTACAAGCTTCATCAAAGAGGAAAGTCTTAGTCCTACTCTTAAATGTCTGCCTCCCAAACCCAAACTGGGAGCTAGTTCCACAGGAGAGGAGCTTGACAGCTGAAGCCTCTGGCTCCCATTCCACTTTTGGATACTCTAGGAACCAAAGGTAACCCTGCATTCTGGGAGCGCAATCTTCTAGAAGTAATAAGATACTAACCGCTGTTTCAGAGGTGAACGTGGTGAATTGGACGTATCTTTTATTCTTAATTTCTTGAATGGAGCATGTTTATTAACTGCTGAATTAAAGATATATGAAAAACCTTTAAGAAAGGTCGCCATGTTGGAGATCAATTCTTAAAGTTTCTCTTCACAGCAATCTGAGTTTTGGATTTGGGTAACCAGCTTCTCTCATACATACTATTCTGATATTAGAAAGATCACTGCTTCACTGCTATTGGGGCTATTCCCAACACCTGTATCATTATAAAGCAGACAGACATTATTAGAGCCCGACC
This sequence comes from Micropterus salmoides, assembly GCF_014851395.1. Lineage (NCBI taxonomy): Eukaryota > Metazoa > Chordata > Actinopteri > Centrarchiformes > Centrarchidae > Micropterus > Micropterus salmoides. The sequence continues at coordinate 19,622 of NW_024041755.1, read as the reverse complement.
GATTTATCGCTTTGCAGATATGATCGGCTGATTTAAGCTACTTGCAGATATCTGCATCAGCCTTTATAACAGCCGATATGACAATTAAAAAAGACAAACAAACAGTCGTAGTTTTCCTTCAGGTGATGAGTGTTGCATAGTTTGCCCACCAGAGGGGCAAACACAGTTGCTGGTCCTCATTGTAGACAGTCATGTAGTATTAGATTAATTCAAGGGCAGCATTTCCTCTGCGTCACTGTATCATAGACCCAGAAGAGTGTTAAGAAATTGTTTCAGTAGCTTTGGATAGAATTAACAAGGTGAAGGTGATAAATTAGATGTAGAAAGTGGTTATTTTGTTGAGTGTTGTAAGGTAATAACTACTGCATGACAAATTTATATATGTGTGTGTGTGTGTGTGTGTGTGCATGTATGTGTGTGTATATATATATATGTGTATATATATATATATATATATATATATGTGTATATATATATATATATATATATATATATATATATATATATATATATATATATACACACACACACAAGTTTATTTTTAAACTTCTTTATGTCATGATATCTTGGTGAGGTCTCAACAAAGGTTAGGGATAATCTTTGTTTATGTTATGCATTTCTTAAAAAAAGGAGAAAAGAACATCGGCCGATATAAAAATCTCATATTGGTCAGGCTCTAGACATTATACAGTCTTTATGTGTTTATGGCTTGCAGCCTGTGCACACATCCAGCATACATGGAGCTACATCATAATCATCCCATTGGAGTTGTGTTTGTGTCCACCTGATGAATGTAAGTCCAATATTCACTCTCCTTTTTAGCTCTGGTTTTGTCTCCACCAACTCCTGAGAATAAAATATCTGGCACTTTAGCTGTTAAATGCTCCTCTTTATTCACCAGCTAGTCTTTGTGTCTGTCTGCTGTTCACTGCTGATCAGGTAGTGTACAATGGGTTTATTAGTAAAACCCAAACTTAGAGCTAAAGGAGGCTAAAAACTTCCATTTGCAGAATTGCATTTAGCAGCCCTAACAGCAGAGTTGCAGTTGGTGAGAATAGTGCAATGGTCTCTCCACGTACCAATTTAAGAGGTCAATGTCAATATTATAAAAAAAAGACACTGAGTAGTGGAGCTTCAAAGAAAACTTGGCTGGTGCTATTTACTCTCAAAATATATTGTAATTAATGCATTACCTTACCATTCTGTATTCACAAAGAAAACATGATAAAATGAGACCCATGATATTAATTGATGGTAGCAAAGGAAGGATTCATAGATGCACACTAGGCAGCAAATAGTCCAGTTTCTTTTAAATAGTGTCTGACAACATGAACACTTATCATTTAAGAAATCATTTGTTTACACAGTACAACAAACCTGTAACAGGGTTTTAAGCAGTAGCGAGACAAAGCGTAGTGATGATGATGTGAGGGATTTATGATCAGCACCCTGCGCGCATTCTTCCAGAGATATTTTGAGACAGTACCGCCTACTGATGCAAAATGGAATAGCATGAGATTGAATAGAGAATAGAGCAAATTATTTTTTTTTTATTAATTTCAGCGGGCATCTCCTATGTTGGAGGAAAAACCTCGATACAAAAAGTAAGGAGAGGATAAAAGACTGAGAGGAGCGAAGTCGACATAAAAGTGCATAAGGAGAGAACAGGAGACGAGGAGGAAGAGAAAGGCGAGGGGAGAGACGAGCATGTGTCAGCTTTCTGCGAACCACGTGGGAAAGGAAAACAAGGCCATCGTCTGCGCGGGGAAGTGACAGCTGTGGGATGTTTGGCTGCACTTCCAACACACTGTCTGTTGTCGCTAAAATAGAGCAACCGTCTAAAGCTCCCCAGCCCACCGCTGAAAAGAGGATCAAGAGCTTTTGTGAAAAGGAGAGCTAAGAAATGCTTCTGTTATACCACACACTGCCTCACTTCTTCACCTAGCACTCCTCTGTTCAGGCATGACACAGGCACAAAGGGACACTCGAGGGCTTTTGTTCAGGAATGTAACCCAGCCATTTAAAAAAACAAAGCACTGCACTTCTGCCTTTTTTCAGGGAGAAAACTTAATCAGAGGTTTTAATTTCATTAAAATACAAAATGAGCTTCACTTTCATTTGAATGACAGTGGGAGAAGTAGCCACTTTAATTAAAACTGTCGAAACCGTATCTCAGTCTGGATGCAGTGCAGGAGAAGAGAGAGTCAAATCATCAAGCAGGCTCCACCTGAGCCCAGCCTGCTCAGGAGTGTTGCATCTCACACCAGGTATCAACTCCACCCACCAATTACCTGGATTAAAGAGACAAAACACAGCAAGATACAAAGAACAAGAGAGGGCCCAAATCTGGGGCCGTCACAACATTTACAGGTAAGAAAGACCCCCCTTGAACTGTTGTTTTTGCCTCTTTTGGGGTGTCCCAATCCCCCCCCGTAATTCGAACCACGATGCTGTCTTTTTATCCCTTCCCAGGAGAGTGAACAAACACTCACACTTGGCCTCAGGTGACTGTAATGTCCATAACAACGGCCATTAGAAGAGCCAGGAGCACTAACGAACCACTTGGATAACGACAGCGCAAAGTTCAACAGCTGGGACTCGCTGCCAGTCTCTTAGAACTGAAGAAGCCTCTTGGATGATTTTCAGCCAAGTACAGTTGCCCTTGATTTAACTTTTCTCTGATAACTGAAGAATGAAAATATTCTCAGACATAATTAGGAATTTGTCCCCCGCCTTTCCCCCGATGTCAGCTGGGATTGGCTCTAGCCCACCCGGACCCTGTACGCAGGATAAGCAGTTGACGATGGATGGATGATAAATAGGAATTTTGTTAATGCCGGTATTCATAGTGGTGTTTCTACCTTTTTCTAATGTAAATGTAAAAAAAACAAACTTACAATTTGTTGAAAAGCTCAGACTACTGTAAAGTATATTCTTAACTCTTTCAATTTTGTCCGGTCATATCATTTATTCCACTCATTTATTCCCTTCATTATAAAATCTACAGGTACTGTTGACTGTTGGGGTTTTAAAGGTTGCGAGTGAACACATGAAATACTGACCTGAGCTCAGTGTGACATGACTGACAGACGAGTCCTCGAATCAGCTGAGGTGTAACTGACAAGATTGATTTCCCAAGGAGGGTTTGTCTTTTTTTTTTCTGTTGAGTGATTTCTTGTCCTTTGGGCATCCAGTGGATCTCAAACCTCCGATCAAAGGATTAAAGCAGCTGTAGCCTGTGATGATCGCCTTTCTCATCCCTACGCCAAATCAGGTTCCAGTGTAGCTGAATGGCATTATGGGAGCATTTGACCTCCGTGTTCTGTGACAGGATTGTGAGAAGGAAATGAGATAAGTCTACAGTGTGTCAGGTAAAGGTGCCAAGTTTTTTTTTTTTTACAGTATTAAATTAAAACAAATTAACAGAAAATTACAGGATGTAATTTCTGTCCATAGTTTAGTGACTAACATCATTTACAGACTTCGATGCTACAGAGCCTGAGACATTGCTTACTCAACATGGAAGCTTTTTGCAGTAAAAGTCACTTTTTGAAATGTCACCAATAATTTGAGACTCTCACAGCTGGAAATGACCCCGACATTCACTTAGTCCTTGCTGGAAACTACGCTCTACGCTGCAATAACTGAAAAATAAATTATGTTTTCTCCCTTTCACTGACTGTATGTCAATCATAAACAACTAAATGTAGAAAAATTAGACGATTTAATTATTTAAATGTGTGTGTATACAGAGGTGATGGAAGAGCAGGAGAGACGGAGGCAGACAAAAAATAAAGTCCTCAGCAATTTGTGCCTCAGTGCTGAGGATGATTAATCCCAGCCTGAGGACAGGAGGAGAAGAGCCGGCTTTAGTGCTGGAGATGAGAGGCTGCATTTATACCTCTTATCAAATCTAACTGTATATGTGGTCTGTATGCAGATGCGCTATGTGAATATTGATGAATCTGATAATGTGCTTTGCATTTATGCCTGGTCATGCATGCTTGTCATCTGAATTGTAATGAGATCACATTTTTGCATGGAGTATAAAAAGCAGATAAGAACTGGAGAAACTGTCAATGGAAAAAACATGGGTCAAGTTTTGGGTCATTCGTGGTTGTTTTCTTGGCCTTAAAAATTGTCCGACTTCACGGCAGTGTTTTTATACCCGCCCCTGCAGTCGCCTGCAGCTCACTTTTGACTATCAAGTGGGTGAAATTCAGCCGCAGTCATCTCGAACGCACCTTATGTAGAGGCCCTTTGCCTTTCTCATGACCACTTCACTTTGGTTATCCCACCTCTGATAAAGCCCAGGGCACAGCCGCTTCCCTAACATTTTCAATATGGCATCATCCAGGACTGTCGCAGTGGATAAAACAGTCCATGCAGGGCTAAACCATTGTCCTAAAGAGAAAGGTCAAAACACCAGAAACTAAAGTGAAGAATAAAACAGTACCAATAACAGTCTGCACAGAATGATTCGATGAAAAAAGCTTTGCTGCTTACTTAGAATTTAATAATATTTGGAGCAAAGCCAAATGCCGGGGCAGCAAGGCCAAATAAAACAATGATTTTAAGTCCACGGAAATTATTATTTTATTTTAATTTATCTTTAGCTTATCAAAAATCACACTGATGAACCACAGAACTGTAGAGTAACATGATCAAAGAAAGTTTTCATCTCACGTTATGTCCATACTCGCATGCTCCCTCTTTCCCACTCGACCAGCTCATCAAAGTGGGCCAACACATTTGTTTTATTCGTTCACTAATTTATCAAGGTTTCCAAGCCCAAAAAGAACAACAAAAGACACTGGTGTCGAAAAAACATATTGACAGGAAAGCGGCAGAGGAGAAAGCAGGGAAATCAGGTGGGGCAGTGCGTGCAGGTCTTCTGCATAGCATTTTCTCCGGGTCGCAAGGCCCAACTGAGGGAGCTTGATGGCCATGGTCGTCATGGCCTCTCTGAAATTCCTGCCCTGCTGCTTACATAATAAGTGTTTTGTGTAGTTATGCAGCTATTCATGGTGGAAACACTCCCGCTGTGAAGGACTGCAGGACTTACAGTCAGAGAAATAGGATACTTGACTGAATCACTTATTAATTCCTGTGATTTTCCCAACACACACAAGCAAGCGAGCGAACGAGCGCAGACACACACACACACACACACACACACACACACAAAATGAGTCACCAGGCTTTTCCCATGTTAGGTTAACTCAGGTTAAAAATACAGAGACAAGCCTCGGGGCATGGAGGGAAAAAAAATAGCAAAGAGATGGGAAAATACATTATTATTGTATAAGAGATAGTGAACCTTTAAACATGCCAATGAATGCATTTACGTTTTTATTCTTTTAATAGGCATTAAGTACTTTTATGTTTAAATATCTATATTTTATCTATATTTATATTTCTATATTTATGTTTTAAAGCACCAATATACCAAGGCAAATTCCTCATATGTGAAAATGTACTTGCAATAAACCTCATTCTGATTCTGAAATAGACTTTCTAATTAAAGGAAGAAAAGGAGAATAGTAAATATACTGAAATAAAGTTAAATACGGTTCTGGCCAACTTGGTGTGTCCTAGAAACCTCATACCCTCAACTGAAGTTACTTACAGCTGGGCTAAGCAATTTATTTCAAAAGCACTTTTTATATTTGTTTAAAATCTCTTTACATCCCAACAGCAATCAATAATTCAAATGCGGTACCTGTGGCCTACCTGCATGTGCACTCACTGCGCATGAAAATATGTTTTGTGTGTGGCTTTGGAGGGAGGCCTGAAGGGAGGGGGTGGAATTTTTTCAGTTGGATACTTTCACGGAGAAATAAAACATGTTAATTGAGCAGCAGCAGGTGCTGGATATCAGTTCAGAGGCACCAAAGACGGTAGGCTTTATCTTCACTACATGACTATCATGGCCAAAAGAATTCACAATAACGATATTATCAAGCTGACCTGAATCCCCGTCTCTCTCTCGTTTCTTTGGCGCTGCCTAAATACAGTAAGCAGCAGACAGAAATACTGTGAAATCATGATAACAACTTAAAAACATAACTAACTAAGACCTTACTGTCATCATTTTCATATCCATAATCTTATCCCACTGGGTTGTTTCTACTCAGTAAAACGCGCTGGTAGTACTGACCATAGTGTTGGTGTGCAATAAAAATGTGAAATATTGATTTCAGATCCGTCACGGTGACACAACTGACAGAGGAGTTGTCCAGTCAGGTGAGGTTTTACTGGCAGTATTGGTCCACGCTGGTTTATAAAAAGTCTCAGGGGAGACATTAACTGAGGGATTATCGGTCCTCTGGGGATCCAGCAGATCACTTTCACATGAAGTAGTATCAGATCAAGGGACTGCTGCCCATCGTCATAAGGTCATTACTGTCACATCAGCTGCAGACCCAGTGGACCCGAAAGGTACTGAGTTACACTTAAACCTTTTTTTGGCACATTTTTTAATTCCATAATCCAAAAATCCGAACAAAAGAGAAATTATAAAATATTTTTCCAGATGTCAATATGGATCATGGTTAATCATGGATTGTCTGAAAAGGTGTGTCTTCAGTTTTTTTTTTTAAGGTTTCCACTGAATGGGTATTGCAATCTTGGTCTCTGCTTGTTTTGTTGTTTATTTGGTTTTAGATCTGTGTCTTAGTCTGTTGACCTGTTCCTGGGTTATTTTTGTTATGTTGGGTTTTGCTCCATTCTGCTTTAGATTTTGGTCTCTGTTTTCTGTCAGTTTGTTCCGTGGTTTTGTATTTTGTCCTGTTTCCAGTTCTAGTTTGTAGTTATCAGAGTCGATTGTTTGTGTTCATTATCCAGCTTGTGTCCTGTCTTCCTGATATCCCTGATTTGTGTCACCTGTCTGCTCTTCAGCTTTGTATAAATCGCCTGTGTTTCTGTTCAGTAGCTGCTGGATCATTAGCTTGTTGTTGTCTGTGTCTTGTGTCTCGTTTTTTCCTGCCTTTCGTGTACCTGCCTGTAACCCTGCGGTCTTGTGTTGTGGATCTTGGTTTCACTCTTTGCCTGCTTTGATGGATTACTGTTTCTTTAGTCCTTTTTGGACTATGGGTTTGGATCAGTTAACCTTGTTTGGTCTTTAATATTATTTGGACTTGTTGGACTCACTTTTGGCTAAATCAATAAGAAATGAACTCGACACTTGACACTCAAAATTAAATGGAGAGAGTTTCAGAGCCTTGGAGCTACTGTGCAGAGGGCACAATCACCTGTGTGTGTTTTGGAAATAGTTAAAAAGGTCTTGGCCTGAGGAACCGACCAGGGGTGCGTGCATGTAATAGATCCTGGATGTATGAGGGAGCTTGATCCTTTGTAAGTAATGATTAAAAATCAGCCACACTGCTAAGTGGATATTAGTTGACGTTATGCTCCACACAGACCAAGCCTTTGCATGCAAGCTAACTAACTCTTTCTAATGCGGCACAATTACACACAATCACTTAGGGCTTCAAGGTATAATGCAAGGATGATATTTTCTACCTGGTACGGTTTGTGTTCACAAAGGCAAAAACTCAAAAAAAATTGTAAACAAAAGCCATGTGGTGGAAATGTTCAACTATTGGTCACACAGTCTGCGAGTAAAAAGAAAACAAGAAAACAAACCCTTCAAATTTCCTTCTGGATATTTTGCACCATGGAGCACCATGAGGTTTCATCTCATCTGTTTTGCTTTTGTTTATCTTTTAAATAAATGATTGTGGATATACTTGCTGTTTTGTTAACATTGCATAAGAATGAGTGACAACCAACCTCTACAATTGACCCTTTGCTAAGCCCCCCTTTGTTACTGCTGCTAAGTCTGATCTACACTGTTCCCGTGGAGCTGAGTTGGTCTTTATTCACTGTTACAATCATTAACAAGCAGAGCAGTAGGGCTTTATAACATTCATTCAGTAGTAAGTTAGCTAGCGTTAGCTAACTAACATTACATTAGAAACAATCCACAGCCGACATTTTTCTGGATTTGTTTAAGGTGTGGAAAGAGAATAAATCATACTTCTCTTTTCGACCTCTCTGGGTAGCGACTGTAACTATTATAAGTGCCCAGGAACAATGTTTCACCATTTCTTGGAAAAATACAGCAAAAAAAAGCCATTTACATACGAGTCAATGGAGTGTAGCTGTGAAGGTGTCGGATCTCAGTCCTATTTTGCTATTTTGTGATTGGCCAGCTGTGTATTTGGGGCATGGCTTAGAGAAGGGTCAATTCCAAATCCTTCAGCCTACTAGCTATTGATGGTAATGTTGGTTATAGTTATCAATTTAATTATAAATCAGAGTTCCGATTTGATAGTTTAGTATATTTTATGAGACTGAATTAAGAACTCGCTATCTTGTCTTAAGAGTGGTGCCCTGAGGTGAATTTCACACAATTAAAATTTTATGATTAATTAGTAAATAATCGTGATAATAATTAGCCTAGTCTAGAATTATTGATACCATAACCTTAATTCCTAACATCCATTTATACCGTTATGCTGTAATTGTATATCATAGTAATGAAAATATGTGTTAAGCCTCTGTAATCTCTATGTAATACGAGAATGAGGAGAACAGCAGCTAATATTTCTGGGTACACTCAGCTTAATTAGGTTAAATGATGGTTATAAGAATTCATTAGATTTTTATGTGAGCTTAGTAATAGTCATTGGCTTGTGATGACAAGGTCAAATTAAATTATAGACCAGCCTTATATTTCTTACTGTGAAAGTTGTTATAGACTTTTTTTCCTTTAGTGAAAACCTTTGAATGCCCTCTAAAAATGTCAAAGAGCTTTTAATCGCCACCGGCTACAACACATATAAGTCTCTGGTGTAAAACTGCCTCAATGTCTCTCTCTCTCTATTTTACACACACACACAGAGAGAGAGAGAGAGAGAGAGAGAGAGAGAGAGAGAGAGGAGAGAGAGAGAGGAGAGAGAGAGAGGAGGAGAGAGAGAGAGAGAGAGAGAGAGAGAGGAGAGAGAGAGAGAGAGAGAGAGAGAGAGAGAGAGGAGCGAGAGAGAGGAGAGAGAGAGAGAGAGAGAGAGAGAGAGAGAGAGAGGACAGAGAGAGAGAGAGAGAGAGAGAGAGAGAGACAGAGAGAGAGAGAGAGAAGAGAGAGACATACTCTCATCCAGAGACACACTGTGATAGTGTCACTCTATTTTGTTACTTGTTTTCAGGGGTGTAGTCAGGTTATGACCTGAAAAAAGTTATTTGTTGGTCAAGGAGCTCAAAGAACACAAAAAAAACACCATAAGTATAACAAAATCTTATATGCACATTGCCAATATATTTATATTTTAACAACTCTTTTTTGAGTTTATGTGACATATCTGCACGGGTAAACACCGCTTTGGTGAGACTGCAAATATAGCAAACTCTGTACACTCTGACACTTCCTGTACATTCTGAATTATTATCCATGATGAATACTTGAGAAACCCTGAGGTTTGATCCCTGGCTTCCCCCGCTTGTCGAAGTGTCCTTGGGCAAGATACTGAACCCAGAATTTCTCCTGAAGGCTGTGTGTGAATGATTTGCTTCTTTCCGATGAGCAGGTGGCACCTTGCACGGCAGCCTCTGCCATCAGTGTATGAATGGTGTGACATGTAGTGTACAGTCCATTTTCCATAAACCAACCTAATTAATTGCATAAATGCATGAATCTCATGTAATTGTATGTAATATTTTCATAGAAGGAAATTATTACAAAACTTGTGTTCAGACTTGTGTGCCTGTATTTACAGTGTGCAGATACATGTTCTTAAGAGGAACTGTATAGTATTTTGTGATCATGTGCGTTTGAATGGCTGTAGCTTTGTCCTGTGCATAAATAAGCTGTTCCCTATGAGCAAGCTAGCCCATTGATTGACAGTGCTGTATTCACAGGATGGACCCTGAGGTGGCACCTAAATGTTGAATAATGCATACTGTCAGTCTCCTCCGAACATTGTGCTTCCAAAGAGCAGGCCTTTTCAGGAATGTGCATATCACAGGCTTACTTTGCTATGGCACTTTTTATAGACATACAAACAATACATTAATGTTGATTTAGTTTCCGTCATATGTCGGTGACAAAGTCTGCTGTCAAACACGATTTCTGGAGTTGAGTTTCTCCATCAACAGAAACATTCCCAAAATGAATTAAATCACCAAGCTCCTGTCAATCATCGGTGTCCTACGAAAACTTTGCAGCTCAGAGTCTCTGATTTTTGGTTTGATTTCAGAAGTTGACATCGTCTCTAAAAAGGCAACTCAGCCCTTTTAAAATGAAGAGTGAAATGTCAAAAATCCAGTTTTCTCTGTTAAAAGAGAAGAAGCACTAAACCTGTACAGATAGACAGTCGTGGTTTGTTTCGTCATTTTTCAGTATACCTCATTACTAATGCAACAGTGTTCAGAAAGCCCTACTTTCTGACTGTTGAAGAAATATTGTGAGCCAGGTTCAGAAGTTTTGGAGACTGATAAAGACTTAACAAAATGCCATGTAACTGAGAAATGTAACTGCCACATGTGACCTGGCTTAGTCCCTTTCCTTTATGTGTGACGCTTGTTGTTTGTTTGACTATGCTGTGTTTCTATTTAAATTTTAAATGGTGTGCTGTCTTGGCCAGATCTCCCTCGGAAAAGAGATTTCAATCTCAAGGGACTTCCTGGTTAAATAAGAAAAACCCCATAGCATGGTTTATTATTATTATTATTATTATTATTGTTATTGTTATTATTATCATGCAGTGCAAGCATACAACATGTGAACACGTCAAATGCTAACACCAACTCTGAAGCATTACATTTTTTGGTCCCTTCTGTCTTCAACCTAGTTCCTGCAAGTTGCACCCTATGAATGTTCCTTAACACTGACTTTTCATCATTACATCAAAGAAGTGCCCTAATAATTCTTGCTCTGGTCCTGATGTGGTTTTATTTCATTGATAAATATGATGTGCTGTGCATGTCGCTCAAATAGTAACTTCCAGTTATCCTAAAAGTAAAATATTGTATAATATATGGCCTATAACATCCCAGAAAGCATGATTTGTAGGCAGTGTTGGGCAGTAACATGCTACTATACTACTAATACTGTAATAGTTACTGTAATAATATTACTTTTCCCAGTAACTAGTGGTGTAATGGACTACTATTTCCAGAACAGTAATACAGTAATATTATTACAGTTACTATTCCAAGTAATGCTGCAAGTACCATCCTCGACGTAAATGCGCGACTGCACTGCAGGTCAGCAGCACCGGACCTATTGTTGTTTAAGTCAGATGCCAAAAAGCTAAAGGAAGAATGGGGAACGAGGGAGCGAGGCGTTCTTTCACAGCTCTTTCCACAGCTGTAAGTGTCACCATTATTGTGTCACAGTGAGATGCACATTGGTGTCCATTGTAAAATTTGTGCAACCAGCAAAAAGCTTTCTACCATGAACAATTCTACATCTAATGTATAAAAGCATCTGCTAAAGCTGCACAGCGACATGAAACTTGTAGAAAGAAACTCTGTCTGTGACGCTTGCCCTTTAAATATGGTACATGTGCAGAAAAACAATAGTCCAAAAGTAAGGGATTTACTGTTGCCACTACTGCTTTATTTTTTATTTCAGCCGTTGGCGTTAAGAAACTTTATATGTTTTGTAAAAACCAGACTCTTTCCTGCTGTTATGAATAAGATATTAGTTAAAATGTCAGGAAAGACTGCTTTGTGTGGAGCGGGGGGGTGGTGGTGGTAGTGAAGATATATAAATATAACGTAACAATTAAAGTAACCAGTTACTTTTATCACCCAGTAATAAGTAAAGTAAAAAATATAAATTTTTTAGGGAATAATGGGTAACTAGTAACTTATTACAATTTTTGAGTAACTTGCCAAACGCTGTTTTTAGGTTTTTATTTGAGTATTTATTTGAATCCTGAATCTAAAATGCTCTACGGTGCGCCCTCAAAAAGTCATACAACGGAACAAAAGAGTGTCTGTGATTTGTACTTTGTGCTAAACTCCCAACCCACAAATGTGTTGCATTTTATTGTTACAGACGTTTCAGCAGTGCAAGTTTACATCTGTGAGTGATGATGCAAAATGATGAATATGTGTCCAAGATGTCCACTTTGTGCTAAAAAAACAAACAAATTTAGAATATTAAACTATTTAGTATTATACAGGGATTGGATGAAGATGGATGGGTGGTGATGGTGCAGTAGATAAGACGCATGCCTTTGGTGTGAGAGACCCGGGTTCAATTCCCCGCTGTGACCCATCTACCAATGTGTCCCTGAGCAACACGCTTAACCAGTAGTTGCTACAGAGGCGTGCGACCTCTGATATACATGAGTTGCTTTGAATAAATGTAAGACGTACAAATTATGATGGGAAGAAAAGGAAATGTTTGTGCTGATTAAATACTGATTTAAAAGACAAAAACACCTTGGGGCATGTTTAGCTCAGTTGGTACCAGTCCTTACTGCAGTGGCCCGGGTTTGAATCCAGCCTGTGTCGCCACTGTTCTATCAAATAAAGACACAAAATACCCAATAAATAAATGTAACAAAACACAGAAGCTGTAAATGGCACATATGAAATAAATAGTGACACATAAGGATATGAAGATCACGTGTTTCACTGCAACAACTTGTGTTTTAAATAGCAGAGTTTCTGTTTGTGAAGATTGCTACAGACAGTTGCAGACTTCAGAGTCCACCTTTTGTTTGGAGAGATCCGGGTGTAAGTTAAACTAGCATGAGAGTGAGCTGATAACAGGCAAAACTGAATAAACACTGAATGTTCATTATATTTCTAAAGATTGACAGAACAGTTTTAAACTCAACATCTAGATGTGATTTGACCTGAAAGTCAACAAATCTTCAAACTAGGATGAGTGACACTGGTCATATTTATACTTACAGAGTCACACACACATAATAATAAAAAAATAAAATTAACTGTGAAAGGAGTCCTGGCACCATACAGGCTCTGCCTCCCGCTTCACTCCCCCTGAGTCACATAAAAGTGTCAACTCGCTGCTTAAAATATTAATAGTCCTGCTCTAATCCGAACCAAAATGTTATTCCAATGAGGTTAATTTGTTTCCCTCCTTGACACAATCAAAAACATTCATTGTGTTGTGATGACTGGTGTACAGCGAGGTGTAAGGAATTATGGCTGCACTGTGAGAGCAGAGCAAATAGCTTCTTTGATGGCATTTACCAGCCTGTAGTCAAAAATTTATTGCAGCCTGTATGGCCTCATTAACCTTGGCCTGCCCAGGCGCTCGGTATTAACAAGGAGATTTAATGAACTGTCAAACTTCTCGACTCGACTTCAACGTGATTGTGTCTGTGTGTGAGAGAGATATGCCTGTGTACATTGATTACCGAGCTTGTTAGATTAGGTGCTGGGTATACACAGGTATGTATCTACCTGTGGTGTGTGTGTTTGTGTTGTGCCAGACTATTATGGTACATCAGAGGACAGGCAGGATGCTGAACATGTCATCATCGCCTCAAAAACATCTTTCAGGAACAGCTCTTTCCTTCCTCCGTTCTCCTCATATCTTCCCCTCCTCTTATTTCCACCTGTGCCCTTTTCCTCTGTCTACTCATATTCTCACTTGTCAGCTTTTTCATTGTTTTCCCATATCCTCTCCTGTCTATTCATTCTGTAAACTGCCACGCCTTTTTGTCCTTTTCCCCCACTCCATGTCCTCATGTTGCCTCCTTATCCTTTCTCTTCTTTTAGCCACTCAGCACATTATATAATCGTTTTAATTGTTGGATTTTAAGCATTGTGGCTCTCTACCAATCCAGATTTTGAGAGGGGACTATTAATGATAATGTTACATAAATGAACTTAAAATACATACAAATAAAACAAAACAAAAGGTGTTTTAATATTCACAGTATTCCATGTAAAATGACTTCTTTAAGTAATTTGTCATACGTAATTTGATTTTGCTATATTGTTATGCTGTATTAATTGTCATGCGGAAATAAATCCTCTGCAACTGGACCCATCACTTGAATTTTGGAGCAGTGACTAGCAAGAGCGCAGTGCCCAGAGTTCAGGAACCATCTTCAGTTATGAGGGCAGTGGCTTGGTTAAGCAATAGGGTCAATTCACATCATACATTTCTGTCTGGTGTTTTAAAGTCGCAGGGATGTAAACACTGATCCTTCTGTGATTCTGTGTCTTTGGCTCGCCGGTCAAGTAAAGATTCACTGGATGTTTTTGTATTGGCTCTGCCTGTCCGTCTGTTTCCATTGGATCTTCTTTCAGTCAGTCTGGGACACCTCAAGCTCCTCTCCTTGGTTTTTGCCTTTGTGCTAGTGGGAAACACTCAGTCCAGTGTGAGGAGATGATGGTATAAACATTTAATTTCAGTGTAGAAATACTGCGTTTGGGCAATTTATGACAGCAAAACAAAAAAACAATAGCAGATGTTGGTGTTATTATTGTGGAGTGCGGTGTTATTTGGAGGATGTGGCTCATGCTGCATTGCACACAGAGCCAACTTTTTAAATTGAGAGCAACGAGTGGCAACTTGTTATTGGACTTATGCCACTGGCTTTCTCCGACACTGGAAAGAGAGACCGCATGCACTAATGCCATCCTGCTGCATATTTCAGTCCCGTCTGCCCCGAGGACACTGGCCAGAAATACTCAGTCTCAGTGAGAGACTGGGAGCAGCTCTGCCATTTTGCAACCCAACCTGAGTTGCATAATGGAGGATTTAACTGCCTTCATTACACTCTGCATTTGCTTTGTTTTTGACATTATGGAGGAGATGGAGAGTTGTCTTTGCCATCTTTGCAAAATGAAAACATATTACATATTAATAACTCAGTGACTTTCTATCAAAGCTGATCAATCACTAACAATGTCCAGTGCAAAATACTACAGTTGCATAGCTTTCCACATTACTTCGCCAGCTAACGTGATCCAAATTACTTTCTTGTGTACCACTGGTATTATGTCAAAGTGTTGATTTTAGCCTGCAAGAAATGATGTAATGGTAAAAAGCAAATGTGGAACGATTTGTTTATATTAGCCTATATTGATGCAAGGCAGGGGCAGCCTGCTAACGTTAGCAATGATCTGCCACTGTTTGTCTGTAACGTTCAATTTAGATTCATTGCCGTTTTACCGATGCTCAGGTACACAGCTTCTTCACCATCTCAGTTTCTGTAACTTATGTGAACCACATGATCTACAATAATGTAATATACCAGTGGGATACTCATTCATTATAGTAATTTAAGTTACTGTGGTTAAGGTGTGGCAACAATCTCATTTATAATATTCAGTCTTGCTCTTTCTGTTGTCATCCAATACATTAGCTGTGCTCACAATGCTGATCCTCGGGTGAAAGATACACAAATAGTTATTGAAAAGCAGCAGGCGAGCTAACGTCGGCTTAATGTAGTCAGCATAAAGTCAGTTAGTTTAACATCAAGCTGATGAAAAATATTTTAATAAGTTACCTCAGTTTCCAGTGTGTTGTGAAGCTGTCTCTTGGTGTGTCCGTCATGGTGTGTTTGCTCATGAGTTCGAGCGCACGTACGGGCACACACCTGGTTGCAGTCTCAAAACTGCAGCGCTTGTGGCTGCTGAAAACTACATATACAAGCCCCTTTAAATATCCAAAGTGAGCAGTCCATACTTACAGTACGGTGGGATATGGTAATATTGTCCTTTTGTTTTTGAGATTCAAATCTGGAAACAAATACATAATATGATCAAATATATCAGTAAAATCCAAGATAACACTGTCATAGAATATAAATTATGTTAAGTTGTCATCACATCACACATTCACCCAAAGCTATAACGACAGTGATAAACTATGTGTCATTTTGGATTTAGTTTTCGTGGGTGAGGCCATCCATCTGTTGGTAATATTAACATTGTACTAATTTCATTACTGAAATATGGAAGAGTGACAACATCACTAAAACAGCTCAGTCAGGACAAGAAACTCAAGCAGTCAGACAATGAGACCGCTTTGTTTCCAACCTTATGGAAGTTATCTCTGTTGGAACACATTAAGTGGAATTTTTACGGTGACCAACCAAATGGACAGTTCCATGCACGACATATTGCTCTGCAGGGGTTGGCCGGTCACCATTCTCTCACGTTATAGCTAATTAATTAACCTGTCAAATCCCCAAAGTAATGCCAGATGTAAGGGCAGCGTTCCATAATTAGAAACTTCAATCCTCAAGGACAAATAGTTCTTAACTGTTCAGAAAAAGAGCTTTTAATTCAGGAAATACAGAAATTCCCCGAAGGAACAGCAGAGAAGACCTGAACAGTTGTTGATCATATTTCTAATATATATGGCAAGGCTTTTAAAACAAATGACAGAGTCAGTTATGTTTTGTATGCTTAAAAGGTTCATGTCTAGGTTTTAATGGCATATAGTGGTGAGGGTTGCGAATTGCAACCATTGGCTCACAGTGCATTCACATGCTCCCCGGATGGTCCCATTCCGACTTCAGTGTGTGTTCATGTGCTTAAGTGTGAATGTGGAATCAACATGGATAATACTACAAAGAGGTGTTGGATTAGCATTATCAGATTGTATAAACAACACAAAGACATCTAGTTCCCTCTACATGGACAGCAAACTCACCGTTATAACCATATTACAAATTATATGTTTGTGATACACACACACACACACACACACACACACACAACACAGTTTGGTAAAACCTACCCACAGGTTAATTGCAATAACAACACTAATTGGAGGTAAAATGTGAAGGTGGGGAAACAGGGAAAGTGGACTATTCCCTTTCAGCCTCAGCTCCAGTCACGTTGACACAGTAATGATCACGTTAGTTAAATCCATAATTTGCAAGTTTATCTTTGTCAACATATTCATTGTAAATGAATAGTTGTATAAACATGTAGGATAGTCAGTGTGTGGTTGCAACAAAATAATTTGTCTCCACATTAAAATGCACATTAATGCGTATGTTGATCAGATCATCCAAACCGTTTCATTAGCATGACGTTACTATCATTATCATCTTTCAAAAAAAATTCATGCTGTGTGTCATGGTGGAGGGAACTCAGAAAGACTTACAACACCATGCTTGCCTCTCTGTCTCTCTCCTGTAGTTTTTTGTGCCTCTCAGACCCTTCAGCAGCACAGGCAATGCATCCAAATGAATCAGAAATGAGGTGCTTCAGCAAACTCTCCATGGGTTCATTAGGCTGCCGCTGAGTGTGTGTGTGTGGTGTGTGTGTCAGAGGAAGCCAGCAATAAAAGAGAGATAAAATGGACAAAAGAGCAGTATATATAAGAGAAGTAGCTGTATCTAGAAAAATGAAACATAATTCTAACACATGCATTGATTTGATCCACCAGATTGTGGTGCCAATAGTGATGTTATTAAGGGGATTGCGTATCAGAATCATGTATTTTTGTTATCAGTGTCATTCATTCAGTCACTGCCTGCTGACTCATTATTCAACTGTCATGACTCCTGCATCTGACACCTGAGTTTGTGACTGAGTGAGTGTTTTGATTTGTTTTTTCCCTTTGGGTGAGTGAGGCATGCTTGGTGTGTTTTTGTTTGGTATGTTTTGTATGAGGTGCCCCAGGGACATTATTCAGAATTACCATGCATACATGTACTTTTCCTCTCACAAAACTCACATTACTATGCTGAAAAGCTCACACACATACGTGTAAAACTCTTTCACACACACACTGAAACGCTCTCACACACACACACTGAAACGCTCTCACACACACACACACTGAAACGCTCTCACACACACAACTGAAACGCTCTCACACACACACACTGAAACGCTCTCACACACACACACTGAAACGCTCTCACACACACACACTGAAACGCTCTCACACACACACACACTGAAACGCTCTCACACACACACACACTGAAACGCTCTCACACACACACACACTGAAACGCTCTCCACACACAACTGAAACGCTCTCACACACACAACTGAAACGCTCTCACACACACCACACACCTGAAACGCTCTCACACTCTCACACACACACACACACACCTGAAACGCTCTCACACTCTCACACACACACACACACCTGAAACGCTCTCACACACACACCTGAAACGCTCTCACACACACCAACACCTGAAACGCTCTCACACACACACACACACCTGAAACGCTCTCACACACACACTGAAACGCTCTCACACACACACTGAAACGCTCTCACACACACACTGAAACGCTCTCACACACACACTGAAACGCTCTCACACACACACTGAAACGCTCTCACACACACACTGAAACGGTCTCACACACACACTGAAACGGTCTCACACACACACACACACCTGAAACGCTCACACACACACACACACACACTGAAACGCTGTCACACACACACACACCTGAAACGCTCTCACACACACACACACACACTGAAACGCTCTCACACACACACACTGAAACGCTCTCACACACACACACACACCTGAAACGCTCTCACACACACACTGAAACGCTCTCACACACACACTGAAACGCTCTCACACACAACTGAAACGCTCCACACACACAACTGAAACGCTTCACACACACAACTGAAACGCTCTCACACACACAACTGAAACGCTCTCACACACACACACACACACCTGAAACGCTCTCACACACACACTGAAACGCTCTCACACACACACACAACTGAAACGCTCTCACACTCTCACACACACACACACAACTGAAACGCTCTCACACTCTCACACACACACACACACACAACTGAAACGCTCTCACACTCTCACACACACACACACACAACTGAAACGCTCTCACACACACAACTGAAACGCTCTCACACACACAACTGAAACGCTCTCACACACACAACTGAAACGCTCTCACACACACACACAACTGAAACGCTCTCACACACACACACACACACACACAACTGAAACGCTCTCACACACATACAAGTGAAATGCTTTTACATACACAACTGAAACACTCTCACACACACACACACAACTGAAACGCTCTCACACTCTCACACACACACACACACACACCTGAAACGCTCTCACACACACACACACACACACACACACACGCACAACTGAAACGCTCTCACCACACAACTGAAACGCTCTCACACACACAACTGAAACGCTCTCACACACACAACACACCACACACACCACACACACACACACACACACACACACACACACACCCACAACACACAACACACACCTGAAACGCTCTCACACACACACAACTGAAACGCTCTCACACACACACACACAACTGAAACGCTCTCACACACACACACACACAAACTGAAACGCTCTACACACATACAAGTGAAATGCTTTACATACACAACTGAAACACTCTCACACACATACACACACAACTGAAACGCTCACACACATACAAGTGAAATGCTTTTACATACACAACTGAAACGCTCACACAAAGAAAAATTTATATTCATAATTTTATAAAATCATACATAGATATGCTACACTGCCGACAAAGCAGGGAGGCTTGTTGGCATCGCATGGAGTAAATGTGTAGCCTAATTATCT
>NW_024041754.1:0-76069 GCF_014851395.1 Micropterus salmoides | reverse complement strand
GAAAAGAAAGAAAAAGAGGGACAACAGACGCATTTGGGACTGCAGAAACGGCTTCAGAGGTATTTTAAACTAATCCAACATGGAATGGATTTTAATGAAGAGATAAAACAAATTAAAACAGAGATGTCGGTTTTAGCAGAAATTAATAGCAAAGGTGTGATTTTAAGAAGCAAGGAAAGGGAAATGAGGAAGGAGAGAAGTGCACAAGATATTTTTTTAAGAAAATCGTAAATAAAGGGGGGGCCATGTTGAGACTTAAAAAAGAAAACGGGTGCACAGCTGACACAACAGAGGAAATCAAAGAAACTGTCGAACATTTTACCGTGAACTGTACGCATACAAAACTGTTAACGGGGACACCATGAACGAAGTTTTAAAATCCATTGACCAAGCAACAAACGACAACGTGCTTTTAACCCAAGATTTTACGATACCGGAATTAAACAAATGCATCAAATCTTTTAAGACAGGGAAGTCGCCGGAGAAGACGGGCTTCCCTTGGAATTTATCTGACATTTTGGGACATTTTAGCACCAGACTTGCTTGCTGTTTTTATGGATTTTGAACAAATGGACCGACTTCCTGACAGCTTTAGAGCAGGGATAGTGACTCTCCTTCACAAAGACAAAGACAAGACGGACTTGAAAAATTGGAGACCTATCACACTCTTAAATTTTGACTGTAAACTTTTTAGTAAACTTTAGCCTCACGCATGTCCTTGTTTTTAGAAGATCTGATTCACCCGGATCAAGCCTGTGCCGTCCCGGGGAGGAAGATCACCGACAGCCTCGTACTGATCCGAGATACCATCTGTTACGCGAGAGACAGAAACATTCGGCTAGTAGTCCTGAATTTAGATTTTGAGAAAGCCTTTGATCGGGTCTCGCACCAGTACCTTTTCCAGGTACTGCAAAAAATGGGGTTCCCGAGAAGGTTTATAGCCTGGGTGGGACTGCTGTACCGGGAGATCAACAGCAAATTCATTGTTAACGGGCATCTGACAAGAGCAGTGGATATAAACTGCGGTGTCCGTCAGGGTTGTCCGTTATCTGCCCTCCTCTACGTTATCTGTATAGAACCACTGGCACAGACCTTGAGAAGGGACCAACGAATCCATGGGGTAGGAGTCCCAGGGAGCGGGGGACTCGAGACAAAATGTATTTTATATATGGACGACATCAACATTTTGCACTGACCTTTTATCTGTCAACAGGACGCTGGACTTGACTGACTGGTTCGGACAGGCCTCTGGGTCAAAGCTGAACAGAAGCAAGACCCAAGCCCATTTTTATGGACCGTGGACAGCGACTGAGACGACAGGACTCCCCTGACTGTGACCCAGACTGACCAAAAAATACTTGGGATCAGGTTTGATAGGGAGGGGGAGGGGAAAACAATTGGGCAGACATAGTAGGGAAAGTCAGGCAGAGACTAGGGTACTGGACACTTAGAGGACTGACTTTAGAAGGAAAGGTTTTAATCATCAAAGCAGTGATTTTACCTTTGCTTTTACTCATCAGTTCTGTTTTTATCCCGCCTAGGAGAGTGATCTTAGACCTGGAACGAGCCATCTTTTATTTTTTGTGGGGCTCCAAGTGGGAAAGACTGAGACGAAGCGTGATGAAGAAGCCAAAGGAGAAAGGAGGAAAGGAGTGCCAGACCTGCACTTGTTCCTAGGAAGCAGATACACAGCACTACACATCGCAACCGCCACAGCCCCATCCAGAAACCCCAAGACCGCAGCAATGACACGGTTCTGGATGGGGTCCTACCTCAGAAAACTTAAGATCTTACCCACAAGTCTCAAAGTACCAGTGTCTTTTAACCTGCCACCAGCCTATGCTTTATCCAGTCATTTTTAAGGCATTTTAACCTTGAGCAGGAGGAGTTGCAGGTTTTAACCACTCACCGCTCTCTCATTTCTGTTGTGCAGGAGCGGGAACCAGTGAGTCCGTGCGCGGGCTTGCATTCGGCGAGCCCTCAACAGTTTGGCGCAACGTGAACCATCCAGCTCTTCCAAACAGACTCCGGGACCTGTCATGGATGGTGGCTCATGAGATCCTCCCAGTCAGGTCCGTAATGCACTCCCGGGGCATGTCGGCGCACTCAACTTGCCCCCGACCAGGTTGTGGCGCGCCTGAGTCGGTAAGGCATCTGCTCTGGGAGTGCAGCGCTGCCGTAGAACAGTGGGCAACGGCCGGCTCCTTGCAATTCCCGTACTTGCCAGCAAGGGAGGTCCTCACACCACAGCTGGTGCTGTACGGGGTGAGCCAAGGAAATCAGATACCAGCACGTACATTTGCCAAACAGTGGCTCACCCTAGCCGCCATCAAAGACGCCATATGGACCTCCAGAAACTTGCTGGCAAGAAAGCACATGCAGATCCCCCCCTGGCTGTGATCCGGATGGCCGCAGCAACGGTCCAAACGGCCAGAGCTGCAGGCGGCGGGCCTAGGACACAGCCACAAAGAATCGCCTCTGTGCCCATTCGGACGGAGGAGCCGGAGCCACACAAGGAAAGTTCAAGGCACGGCGGCCTGACCCTCCGGGTGAGGTTGGTGGGAAGGAGCTACAGGGTGAGGGTCTCCTCTGAGCGCCTGCACAAGATCCCGAGAGTCCAAATCTGTTTGGGGGAGCTGAATGAGTTCCCCTTTGATAGGGACTCACTACACTCCTGCACAACAGTGGACTTGGAGAAGAGCTTTTATTATCCATTTATTTTTTGTGAGTTTTATTTTAACAAATGCACTCCGCTTTGAAGACATTTTAACAGACACTCACAGACATGGACAAGCTGAAAACCATTTTATACCTTTAATTTATGACGTTATCTGTAATGCATTTTAAACACTTTTTTTAAATGTTGTTTTACAGAGAACATTTATCTATTTATTGACATGTTGTATTTTAAAAGGTAACTTGGAATTGACATATTATGAATCATGTTTGAATTGAGTGTCAAAATAAAAAAAAAAAAAAAAATCTGTTCTTATCAGTTTAATATCTGATATGTCCCCTATAAGGGGGCAACATATTAAATGGATTTTTAGCACCGGGAGCTGAGACGAGGGGCTTGCTCCGTCCACTCCACGCATCGACCCGGTATTGCAGTGCCTCCGGGGGCGGTGCACCCTTCTCCTGCCTTGTGTAAAACCAAAATACTGACCCAAACGCAGAGGTTCGTCGCTCTGCCGGACGCCGGCCCGAAAAAGGCGCCAGTCGAGGGGGGGCGGCCAGCTGAAGCCTCGAAGAAGGCAGCGAGATTTGCACTTTATGATTGGCAGACGACGAGGGGATATTTGGGACCGGCATGGCTGTTAAATGTGCCCTGCACTTCCCCTCCCTTTCTCCCACTCGTCATCGAGAGCCCGAGTATTTCGGATGCTCGGTAGCCTGTGTCCAAAAGCCAGGCCTTCATTTCTCCGATTGGATAGAGCCTCTCAGAAGGTGGGGAGGGGACACTGCGGCGCCTCCGTAGGCCCGGCACGGTTGGCCAACACGGTGGAGGAACCGCAGCGTAGAAAGGATACAAGAAACTAAAACACCTCAAATGAAGCAAGAAAACCTGCTACAACTGCTAAATCGGTGAATAAAACACACTTACCTTCTCGTCTTTGGTCTGGTCAAGGTGGCAGTCCGGCAGAGGACAGGTAGGCAGTCCTCGGGACCAATGAATTCCTTGTTGCAAAAGTTTTTCAGCTACGGCAAAGTTGAAATTTTATTCACAAGGAATGAGGTGAATCTCCTCCCAGAAAAGCTGGTGACACAAAACGAAGCCCCAAACCGGCAAAGGTTTTAACCAGAAAGAGGAGGCCATTGCAGTCTTGGCCAAAAGGCCGAGAAGCGATCGGCCACATTTCCCCTCCCTTTCTCTCACTCGTCATCGAGAGGCTACAAGAGCCCGAGTCGTTCGGTAGCCTCTGTCCAAAAGCCAGGCCTTCGTCTCTCCGCAGCCCGATTGGATAGAGCCTGCCATGACCTGGGGAGGGGTAGGGGAACGGGCGTGGCCTGGTACTTGGGACTCGAGAGGCAGAGTGAGGCTTACCGTGAGGGTAGTGGCCGGGACGACTAGGCTCGTCGGCGGCTCTGGAGGAGGGGCCCGTACTTACTCGGGTTTCTCTTCATAACGTACAAGTCTTTCGCCTTTTACTAAAGACTTCCGTGGAGAGGGACGCCAATGAGTTAAAACTATTTTTGGCAGGCTCTGCCGTGTGGCCGAGCCTCGTGCGTTTGTGAAAAGGAAATAAAACGCCGCCCCCGGCAAGGTTGAGCGGTGCGACGAGGCGCGCTCGGGAGGAGGTGCTGAGACTCAGCCGTTGTTATGCGCAGTTGAAACCACTGCGCCACGGCAGGGGAGAACTGCTCCGGGAGGTGGGCGCTGGAAGCAACCAGCGGGGTTATCGCTTCTCGGCCTTTTGGCTAAGATCAAGTGTAGTATCTGTTCTTATCAGTTTAATATCTGATATGTCCCCTATAAGGGGGCAACATATTAAATGGATTTTTAGCACCGGGAGCTGAGACGAGGGGCTTGCTCCGTCCACTCCACGCATCGACCCGGTATTGCAGTGCCTCCGGGGGCGGTGCACCCTTCTCCTGCCTTGTGTAAAACCAAAATACTGACCCAAACGCAGAGGTTCGTCGCTCTGCCGGACGCCGGCCCGAAAAAGGCGCCAGTCGAGGGGGGGCGGCCAGCTGAAGCCTCGAAGAAGGCAGCGAGATTTGCACTTTATGATTGGCAGACGACGAGGGGATATTTGGGACCGGCATGGCTGTTAAATGTGCCCTGCACTTCCCCTCCCTTTCTCCCACTCGTCATCGAGAGCCCGAGTATTTCGGATGCTCGGTAGCCTGTGTCCAAAAGCCAGGCCTTCATTTCTCCGATTGGATAGAGCCTCTCAGAAGGTGGGGAGGGGACACTGCGGCGCCTCCGTAGGCCCGGCACGGTTGGCCAACACGGTGGAGGAACCGCAGCGTAGAAAGGATACAAGAAACTAAAACACCTCAAATGAAGCAAGAAAACCTGCTACAACTGCTAAATCGGTGAATAAAACACACTTACCTTCTCGTCTTTGGTCTGGTCAAGGTGGCAGTCCGGCAGAGGACAGGTAGGCAGTCCTCGGGACCAATGAATTCCTTGTTGCAAAAGTTTTTCAGCTACGGCAAAGTTGAAATTTTATTCACAAGGAATGAGGTGAATCTCCTCCCAGAAAAGCTGGTGACACAAAACGAAGCCCCAAACCGGCAAAGGTTTTAACCAGAAAGAGGAGGCCATTGCAGTCTTGGCCAAAAGGCCGAGAAGCGATCGGCCACATTTCCCCTCCCTTTCTCTCACTCGTCATCGAGAGGCTACAAGAGCCCGAGTCGTTCGGTAGCCTCTGTCCAAAAGCCAGGCCTTCGTCTCTCCGCAGCCCGATTGGATAGAGCCTGCCATGACCTGGGGGGGGTAGGGGAACGGGCGTGGCCTGGTACTTGGGACTCGAGAGGCAGAGTGAGGCTTACCGTGAGGGTAGTGGCCGGGACGACTAGGCTCGTCGGCGGCTCTGGAGGAGGGGCCCGTACTTACTCGGGTTTCTCTTCATAACGTACAAGTCTTTCGCCTTTTACTAAAGACTTCCGTGGAGAGGGACGCCAATGAGTTAAAACTATTTTTGGCAGGCTCTGCCGTGTGGCCGAACCTCGTGCGTTTGTGAAAAGGAAATAAAACGCCGCCCCCGGCAAGTTGAGCGGTGCGACGAGGCGCGCTCGGGAGGAGGTGCTGAGACTCAGCCGTTGTTATGCGCAGTTGAAACCACTGCGCCACGGCAGGGGGAGAACTGCTCCGGGAGGTGGGCGCTGGAAGCAACCAGCGGGGGTTATCGCTTCTCGGCCTTTTGGCTAAGATCAAGTGTAGTATCTGTTCTTATCAGTTTAATATCTGATATGTCCCCTATAAGGGGGCAACATATTAAATGGATTTTTAGCACCGGGAGCTGAGACGAGGGGCTTGCTCCGTCCACTCCACGCATCGACCCGGTATTGCAGTGCCTCCGGGGGCGGTGCACCCTTCTCCTGCCTTGTGTAAAACCAAAATACTGACCCAAACGCAGAGGTTCGTCGCTCTGCCGGACGCCGGCCCGAAAAAGGCGCCAGTCGAGGGGGGGCGGCCAGCTGAAGCCTCGAAGAAGGCAGCGAGATTTGCACTTTATGATTGGCAGACGACGAGGGGATATTTGGGACCGGCATGGCTGTTAAATGTGCCCTGCACTTCCCCTCCCTTTCTCCCACTCGTCATCGAGAGCCCGAGTATTTCGGATGCTCGGTAGCCTGTGTCCAAAAGCCAGGCCTTCATTTCTCCGATTGGATAGAGCCTCTCAGAAGGTGGGGAGGGGACACTGCGGCGCCTCCGTAGGCCCGGCACGGTTGGCCAACACGGTGGAGGAACCGCAGCGTAGAAAGGATACAAGAAACTAAAACACCTCAAATGAAGCAAGAAAACCTGCTACAACTGCTAAATCGGTGAATAAAACACACTTACCTTCTCGTCTTTGGTCTGGTCAAGGTGGCAGTCCGGCAGAGGACAGGTAGGCAGTCCTCGGGACCAATGAATTCCTTGTTGCAAAAGTTTTTCAGCTACGGCAAAGTTGAAATTTTATTCACAAGGAATGAGGTGAATCTCCTCCCAGAAAAGCTGGTGACACAAAACGAAGCCCCAAACCGGCAAAGGTTTTAACCAGAAAGAGGAGGCCATTGCAGTCTTGGCCAAAAGGCCGAGAAGCGATCGGCCACATTTCCCCTCCCTTTCTCTCACTCGTCATCGAGAGGCTACAAGAGCCCGAGTCGTTCGGTAGCCTCTGTCCAAAAGCCAGGCCTTCGTCTCTCCGCAGCCCGATTGGATAGAGCCTGCCATGACCTGGGGAGGGGTAGGGGAACGGGCGTGGCCTGGTACTTGGGACTCGAGAGGCAGAGTGAGGCTTACCGTGAGGGTAGTGGCCGGGACGACTAGGCTCGTCGGCGGCTCTGGAGGAGGGGCCCGTACTTACTCGGGTTTCTCTTCATAACGTACAAGTCTTTCGCCTTTTACTAAAGACTTCCGTGGAGAGGGACGCCAATGAGTTAAAACTATTTTTGGCAGGCTCTGCCGTGTGGCCGAGCCTCGTGCGTTTGTGAAAAGGAAATAAAACGCCGCCCCCGGCAAGGTTGAGCGGTGCGACGAGGCGCGCTCGGGAGGAGGTGCTGAGACTCAGCCGTTGTTATGCGCAGTTGAAACCACTGCGCCACGGCAGGGGGAGAACTGCTCCGGGAGGTGGGCTGGAAGCAACCAGCGGGGGTTATCGCTTCTCGGCCTTTTGGCTAAGATTGAGTAAGAGGAGGATCTGTTGACAGTCTACAATGACATCGTCAGCTAACTCACAGCAGGTGCATGCCGTGCTGAAAAATACGCTTAGGTTTGTGTGGAACAGTACCGACGAGTTAATGGAGAGAAAGATTTTTGGACAAGCCATTCTGTTTGGAGCTCTGTGCCTCAAGATTGACGACCTTCTGTGTCTGCAGAAAAACGCCACGGACAAGTATTACGACGTCACGTTTTACACCGTTACCAAGATGGAGGAGGTGAAAGGATTAGCACTTCGATTGGCAGACGGATTGCTGAAAAACTTCAGGGTGCTCAGCCTGTGTCGTACTGGTGAGCGCATTGTGACTGTGCACATTTACAACCCTTGGGTGTCAGAGGAAGCAACCAGGTATTTTCTTGCCAGGTACGTGACTGTGTTAACAAGTATGGGAGACATTAAGGATGTGCTGGGGATATGGACCGGAAAACGGCAATTCCGGGTCATGCTGAAGGAAGACCCGAATGGTTATGATGGTTTTTGCCATCCCCCCGCTACCTTCACCATTGGCTCCCATAGAGGTTTCCTAGTCTATGGGGGTCAGCCGCTGTACTGCAGGCAATGTGCTTCATATGGACACCTGGCAAGGTCTTGCAGACAGGTGCGGTGCAGAAACTGTGATAGTTTGGGACACACCATGAGAAATTGTGATCAGCCAAAAAAATGTAGTTTATGTGGGCTGGAAGGACATTTATTTGGGCATTGCCCAGAAGTGGGGTCTTCGTATGCACGTGCTGCCAGACGGGAGTCGGTGGCCCCAGGTGCGCAACACAGGGATGGACCCGCATGTGACGACCCACGCTCCACATCCTTAAGAGCAATTGAGGACGTAATTGCCGAGCTCACGGGAGGAGTGGTGGAGACAAAGGGGGCAGATGCACCGGAGGTGGTGTCAGTCCAGGCAGAGAGCGAGGACGCCTGGGGGAAGCAGGGGGGGGAAGCTGAGAGTTTGGAGGAGGCTTCTTCTGTTATTGAGTGGGTCGCGGGGAAGAAAGGAGGAAAAAGTAAGAGAAAGAGGGCAAAGACGAGCTTGTTGCTTTCACCACCATCCTCTCCTCTGCTCGTTGAGGCGAACAGGTTTGGGGTACTTGTTTCTGAGGTTTGGGAAGAAATGCAGGAGGGAAAGGAGACTGGACAGGTGCATGAGATCACTGACAATGCGGCAAAGGAGGGGGGCAGCGCTGCGGCAGCTGTGGACGATTGCCTGGAGAGTGAGGAAGCTGGGGAGGCGTTAACCCAGAAAGGCATGACTGCATCGTCCAGTAGTAAGGTTCCAGCCAGCGGTGTCCCAGGAGAGCCTCCCTGCATAGCTGTATTCTCCTCGGATGCTCCTCCTGCCCCGAGAAGCTGCCCCGTACTCTCAGAAGATAGCCCTTCCAGTTCAGAGTGCTCTTTCCCACTGAAGGAGCCAGATGAGGAGGACTTTCTGCCATGATTGGTGGAAAGAGCAACGTGAGTGAGCATACTGTTTTGGGCTCCTTTTTTTTCTGTCACTTCCTCCATTTTTCTTTTTTTTGCATAGTCTGTCTTTATTTCATATATTAACTATAAATGTGAGGGGGTTGAGAAATGCGTCAAAGAGAGCAGTAGTTTTTTCTCATTTAAGTTCAGTGGATTTTTCTTTGTGCCTCTTGCAAGAGGTCCACCTAAAGACTGTGGAGGATGTGAAGGGGTTCACAAAAGAGTGGGTTAAAGGGGACTCTAGATGGAGCATTGGGGGTGTTCACTCATCTGGGGTGGGGACGTTAAGTGGGAATGTGGAAGTTAAAATAGTCGGGAGTTTTTCTGTGATACAGGGGAGGGTTTTGGTCACAGATGTTGACTGGAAGGGTAAGAGTTTAAGAGTGGTAAATATATATGCCCATGCTGCACCAAAAGAACGAAATGAGCTATTTCTTAAGTTAGACACCGTTTTCATGACCAATCGTCATGTAATCGTTGGAGGTGATTTCAACTCTCCTAGTGAGGGCAAAAACATGGGAGTTAACTTCCATAGTTTGGTAAAAAAGTACAGTTTAGTTGATAGTTTTAGGAGTTTTAACTCTGATGACCCTGGTTTCACATGGGGAAACAGTAGAGGGGCACGGAGTAGAATAGATTATATTTTTTGTCCGTTAGATTTTCAGGTGTTTGAGGCACAAGTGTCACCTGTTTTCTACTCAGATCACAACATGCTCTCTGTTGTATTAAACCTGAAGGTGACATGTTTTGGGAAAGGGTACTGGAAATTGAATAACAGTATTCTTGGAGCCCGGCAGTTTAGGGTAGGGTTCAGGAGTTTCTTCAAGGAGTGCATTAAAATGAAGATGTTTTATGGTAATGTATCTGGATGGTGGGAAAGCACAAAGGTCCGTATTAAACATTACATACAGGTGTACTCAAAAGAATCCAGAAAAGCGGAGTTTAAAGAATATTATCAATTGCAAAAATCAATAGAAAATTTAATGGCACAACAAAACACTGGTGAGCGCATAGATGAGGAATTATTGAAACGCTGGCAAAACGAGCAGAGGCTATTTTTTCATAAGAGGGCTGAGGCTTATAAATTCAGGAGTCTTGATGAAAAATGGGAAAAGGATGAGAAATGTTCATCCTATTTTTTCAAGCAGTCTAAAGTACGGGCAAAGAGAAGGAGAATAGCCTCCCTTCTAAATGAACGAGGGGAGGAAATTGACGATCCGGAAGGGCTGGTAGAAATTGCTTCGGGTAATTATTCCAAGTTTTTTAGCGCAGAAATAGTAGATTATAGTAAGGGTTCACTGCTGTTGAATAATGTAGATAGCTCAATCCCCGACTATCTGAAACTAGAGTTGGATAAAGACATACAATTGGAAGAAATTTTGAAGGCGCTTCAGTCTTTAAAGAAAGGGAAGGTGCCAGGAGTGGATGGACTTACAAAAGAATTTTACTTGGTTTTCTGGGAAGATATTGGGCCTCAGTTGTTAGATTTGTTTACTTTCATTTGCACATCTGGGATAATGGGGAGCACAATGAGAGAGGGGGTGATTTCCCTGCTATATAAAAAAGGGGACGTTCGAGATATATCCAACTACAGACCCTTAACGATGTTGTGCACAGATTATAAGATTTTTAGTAAAATTCTAACAAACAGGTTGGTATCCGCCTTGGAGTTCATTATAGGACTGGATCAAACTTGTGCAGTACAAGGCAGACAGATACAATGGAATCTGCAAATGCACAGAGATGTACTAGCCTATTCCGAGGATAGAAATTTTCCCCTTATTGTGCTCAGTCTTGATCAGGAAAAAGCTTTTGATAGGGTCAATCACAAATTTTTATTTAGGATTTTGGAAAGATTTGGGTTTGGTAAAAGATTTAGAAGTTGGCTGAAGATTTTATACACAGAGGTAGGAAGTAGAGTTAATGTCAATGGCAACATGGGAGTTTTGTTTAAGCAAACCAGGGGCGTCAGGCAGGGGTGCCCTGCATCAGCCCCTTTGTATGTTGTGTTTATTGAAATTTTGGCATGTGCAATTAGAAAAAATGCTAAAATCAGGGGTCTACCGTTGCCAGGTGGGGAAACATTGGTTATATCTCAGTTTGCAGACGACACTGTATTGTATTTAGAAAATGACTTTTGTTTAAAGGAAGCTATTAATGTTATTGAAGTGTTCTCGAGTGCTTCAGGGTCTAGGATTAATAAAGGGAAGTCACTGATTAAATATCTGGGAAGGTGGAAGGATAGGAATGACAAGCCATATGGGCTTGCCCTGTGCGCGGGGCCGATGACATTATTGGGTATATCCTTTGGTAATAAGGATGATGTTGAAAGTAATTGGGAGGTAAGATTAGCTAAAGTGCTATCAAAGCTCAACATGTGGAAATTGAGAAAACTGTCATTCAGTGGCAAAGTCCTAGCTATAAAAGCCGATATATTGCCAGCCTTACTTCATGTGGCATGTGTTTTTCCCATGACGGCAATGATTTGCTTAAAGTTGCAAAGGATGTTGTTTAATTTCATGTGGGGAGGGTATGAATATATTAAAAGAGAAATAATGTACCAGCCTATTGAGAGAGGAGGTAAAGACATGCCAAATGTCAGGTTGAAGTTGAACGTGATTTTTTTTTCAAATATCTGTAAAATAACTATGTCACCTCCAAAACATAAATGTCACTCTTTAATGAAATTTTGGCTTGCTATGCATTTGAGGCCCTTAGGGGTAGCATGGGATAACAGGTCTCCCAAAGCTGAGGTTATGCCTTTGTACTATAAAGGAATAATCAGTTGGGCAAAGAAGTACAAGGAGTGTTGGGATAGTCATTTAGTACTCAATCATAGAAAACTGTATGAGGAATTGATGGCCAGGTTCAACCCAAGAGAAACTGTTCATATTCCTTCTGAAGTATGGAAGAGACACAGTTTAAGCAGTTGGACAATCAGTTGAAAGATTTTAATTGGTTGGTGCTTCACAGGAGATTAGCAGTAAGAAACACCTTGTTTAATCACGGCCTAACAAGAAGTAAGTACTGTCCAAGAGAGGGATGTTTGGGAAAAGAAACGGTGGAACATGCATTATTTGAGTGTTTTTTCGCACAACAAATTTGGGAGGGGTTGGGTAAAAAGTTTGTTTCTTTGAGGGATATGACATGGGAAGGGGTTCTTTACATGGAATTTAATATGGAGAGGGAGAAACTGCATAAAGTAGTGCTTCTCGTATCTATAGTAAAGTACAAGTTGTGGGAGGTAAGATGTGATGGGCTAAATGGAGGAAGCAAGTGGTCAGTGTTGGGAACTATAAAGAGCATTGAAGACTCAATAGAGAGGCGATACCAATTAGAGATCAGAAAATGGGGTATTGACTCGATCAAAGACAGATGGAAAATGATTTATGGTAATTCATAGAGGTCAACAGAAGGTGTTGTGGATTTATTATGATGGTTATGGGAGTGGTTTTGTTATGGTCTCTTCATGCATACATGCCATGCATCGTAATGCGAAAAAAAGAAAAAAAGAGAGGGCTCGAGAACTGGGTTCCATGAGTTATTGATGTATACCTTGTGTTTTGTTAATGTTGTTTTTCTTTTTTTTACTAATTAAGGTAACAAAGGGACCCTGTGTATAGAGATGCCGAGGGGGAGGATTGTTGTTTTGTGTTGGATGTGGGATTAATATAGGTGGGATGCAAGTACTGAAATGTGTGTATTGAATGTTTATGTCACAAATAAATTATATTTTCCAAAAAAAAAAAAAAAAAAAAATCTGTTCTTATCAGTTTAATATCTGATATGTCCCCTATAAGGGGGCAACATATTAAATGGATTTTTAGCACCGGGAGCTGAGACGAGGGGCTTGCTCCGTCCACCCCACGCATCGACCCGGTATTGCAGTGCCTCCGGGGGCGGTGCACCCTTCTCCTGCCTTGTGTAAAACCAAAATACTGACCCAAACGCAGAGGTTCGTCGCTCTGCCGGACGCCGGCCCGAAAAAGGCGCCAGTCGAGGGGGGGCGGCCAGCTGAAGCCTCGAAGAAGGCAGCGAGATTTGCACTTTATGATTGGCAGACGACGAGGGGATATTTGGGACCGGCATGGCTGTTAAATGTGCCCTGCACTTCCCCTCCCTTTCTCCCACTCGTCATCGAGAGCCCGAGTATTTCGGATGCTCGGTAGCCTGTGTCCAAAAGCCAGGCCTTCATTTCTCCGATTGGATAGAGCCTCTCAGAAGGTGGGGAGGGGACACTGCGGCGCCTCCGTAGGCCCGGCACGGTTGGCCAACACGGTGGAGGAACCGCAGCGTAGAAAGGATACAAGAAACTAAAACACCTAAATGAAGCAAGAAAACCTGCTACAACTGCTAAATCGGTGAATAAAACACACTTACCTTCTCGTCTTTGGTCTGGTCAAGGTGGCAGTCCGGCAGAGGACAGGTAGGCAGTCCTCGGGACCAATGAATTCCTTGTTGCAAAAGTTTTTCAGCTACGGCAAAGTTGAAATTTTATTCACAAGGAATGAGGTGAATCTCCTCCCAGAAAAGCTGGTGACACAAAACGAAGCCCCAAACCGGCAAAGGTTTTAACCAGAAAGAGGAGGCGATTGCAGTCTTGGCCAAAAGGCCGAGAAGCGATCGGCCACATTTCCCCTCCCTTTCTCTCACTCGTCATCGAGAGGCTACAAGAGCCCGAGTCGTTCGGTAGCCTCTGTCCAAAAGCCAGGCCTTCGTCTCTCCGCAGCCCGATTGGATAGAGCCTGCCATGACCTGGGGAGGGGTAGGGGAACGGGCGTGGCCTGGTACTTGGGACTCGAGAGGCAGAGTGAGGCTTACCGTGAGGGTAGTGGCCGGGACGACTAGGCTCGTCGGCGGCTCTGGAGGAGGGGCCCGCACTTACTCGGGTTTCTCTTCATAACGTACAAGTCTTTCGCCTTTTACTAAAGACTTCCGTGGAGAGGGACGCCAATGAGTTAAAACTATTTTTGGCAGGCTCTGCCGTGTGGCCGAGCCTCGTGCGTTTGTGAAAAGGAAATAAAACGCCGCCCCCGCCAAGGTTGAGCGGTGCGACGAGGCGCGCTC
The DNA here is from genome assembly GCF_014851395.1 of Micropterus salmoides. Taxonomy (NCBI): domain Eukaryota; kingdom Metazoa; phylum Chordata; class Actinopteri; order Centrarchiformes; family Centrarchidae; genus Micropterus; species Micropterus salmoides. The sequence goes on along the minus strand of NW_024041754.1, from coordinate 62,171 downwards.
GGGAGGAGGTGCTGAGACTCAGCCGTTGTTATGCGCAGTTGAAACCACTGCGCCACGGCAGGGGAGAACTGCTCCGGGAGGTGGGCGCTGGAAGCAACCAGCGGGGGTTATCGCTTCTCGGCCTTTTGGCTAAGATTGAGTAAGAGGAGGATCTGTTGACAGTCTACAATGACATCGTCAGCTAACTCACAGCAGGTGCATGCCGTGCTGAAAAATACGCTTAGGTTTGTGTGGAACAGTACCGACGAGTTAATGGAGAGAAAGATTTTTGGACAAGCCATTCTGTTTGGAGCTCTGTGCCTCAAGATTGACGACCTTCTGTGTCTGCAGAAAAACGCCACGGACAAGTATTACGACGTCACGTTTTACACCGTTACCAAGATGGAGGAGGTGAAAGGATTAGCACTTCGATTGGCAGACGGATTGCTGAAAAACTTCAGGGTGCTCAGCCTGTGTCGTACTGGTGAGCGCATTGTGACTGTGCACATTTACAACCCTTGGGTGTCAGAGGAAGCAACCAGGTATTTTCTTGCCAGGTACGTGACTGTGTTAACAAGTATGGGAGACATTAAGGATGTGCTGGGGATATGGACCGGAAAACGGCAATTCCGGGTCATGCTGAAGGAAGACCCGAATGGTTATGATGGTTTTTGCCATCCCCCCGCTACCTTCACCATTGGCTCCCATAGAGGTTTCCTAGTCTATGGGGGTCAGCCGCTGTACTGCAGGCAATGTGCTTCACATGGACACCTGGCAAGGTCTTGCAGACAGGTGCGGTGCAGAAACTGTGATAGTTTGGGACACACCATGAGAAATTGTGATCAGCCAAAAAAATGTAGTTTATGTGGGCTGGAAGGACATTTATTTGGGCATTGCCCAGAAGTGGGGTCTTCGTATGCACGTGCTGCCAGACGGGAGTCGGTGGCCCCAGGTGCGCAACACAGGGATGGACCCGTATGTGACGACCCACGCTCCACATCCTTAAGAGCAATTGAGGACGTAATTGCCGAGCTCACGGGAGGAGTGGTGGAGACAAAGGGGGCAGATGCACCGGAGGTGGTGTCAGTCCAGGCAGAGAGCGAGGACGCCTGGGGGAAGCAGGGGGGGGAAGCTGAGAGTTTGGAGGAGGCTTCTTCTGTTATTGAGTGGGTCGCGGGGAAGAAAGGAGGAAAAAGTAAGAGAAAGAGGGCAAAGACGAGCTTGTTGCTTTCACCACCATCCTCTCCTCTGCTCGTTGAGGCGAACAGGTTTGGGGTACTTGTTTCTGAGGTTTGGGAAGAAATGCAGGAGGGAAAGGAGACTGGACAGGTGCATGAGATCACTGACAATGCGGCAAAGGAGGGGGGCAGCGCTGCGGCAGCTGTGGACGATTGCCTGGAGAGTGAGGAAGCTGGGGAGGCGTTAACCCAGAAAGGCATGACTGCATCGTCCAGTAGTAAGGTTCCAGCCAGCGGTGTCCCAGGAGAGCCTCCCTGCATAGCTGTATTCTCCTCGGATGCTCCTCCTGCCCCGAGAAGCTGCCCCGTACTCTCAGAAGATGGCCCTTCCAGTTCAGAGTGCTCTTTCCCACTGAAGGAGCCAGATGAGGAGGACTTTCTGCCATGATTGGTGGAAAGAGCAACGTGAGTGAGCATACTGTTTTGGGCTCCTTTTTTTTTCTGTCACTTCCTCCATTTTTCTTTTTTTTGCATAGTCTGTCTTTATTTCATATATTAACTATAAATGTGAGGGGGTTGAGAAATGCGTCAAAGAGAGCAGTAGTTTTTTCTCATTTAAGTTCAGTGGATTTTTCTTTGTGCCTCTTGCAAGAGGTCCACCTAAAGACTGTGGAGGATGTGAAGGGGTTCACAAAAGAGTGGGTTAAAGGGGACTCTAGATGGAGCATTGGGGGTGTTCACTCATCTGGGGTGGGGACGTTAAGTGGGAATGTGGAAGTTAAAATAGTCGGGAGTTTTTCTGTGATACAGGGGAGGGTTTTGGTCACAGATGTTGACTGGAAGGGTAAGAGTTTAAGAGTGGTAAATATATATGCCCATGCTGCACCAAAAGAACGAAATGAGCTATTTCTTAAGTTAGACACCGTTTTCATGACCAATCGTCATGTAATCGTTGGAGGTGATTTCAACTCTCCTAGTGAGGGCAAAAACATGGGAGTTAACTTCCATAGTTTGGTAAAAAAGTACAGTTTAGTTGATAGTTTTAGGAGTTTTAACTCTGATGACCCTGGTTTCACATGGGGAAACAGTAGAGGGGCACGGAGTAGAATAGATTATATTTTTTGTCCGTTAGATTTTCAGGTGTTTGAGGCACAAGTGTCACCTGTTTTCTACTCAGATCACAACATGCTCTCTGTTGTATTAAACCTGAAGGTGACATGTTTTGGGAAAGGGTACTGGAAATTGAATAACAGTATTCTTGGAGCCCGGCAGTTTAGGGTAGGGTTCAGGAGTTTCTTCAAGGAGTGCATTAAAATGAAGATGTTTTATGGTAATGTATCTGGATGGTGGGAAAGCACAAAGGTCCGTATTAAACATTACATACAGGTGTACTCAAAAGAATCCAGAAAAGCGGAGTTTAAAGAATATTATCAATTGCAAAAATCAATAGAAAATTTAATGGCACAACAAAACACTGGTGAGCGCATAGATGAGGAATTATTGAAACGCTGGCAAAACGAGCAGAGGCTATTTTTTCATAAGAGGGCTGAGGCTTATAAATTCAGGAGTCTTGATGAAAAATGGGAAAAGGATGAGAAATGTTCATCCTATTTTTTCAAGCAGTCTAAAGTACGGGCAAAGAGAAGGAGAATAGCCTCCCTTCTAAATGAACGAGGGGAGGAAATTGACGATCCGGAAGGGCTGGTAGAAATTGCTTCGGGTAATTATTCCAAGTTTTTTAGCGCAGAAATAGTAGATTATAGTAAGGGTTCACTGCTGTTGAATAATGTAGATAGCTCAATCCCCGACTATCTGAAACTAGAGTTGGATAAAGACATACAATTGGAAGAAATTTTGAAGGCGCTTCAGTCTTTAAAGAAAGGGAAGGTGCCAGGAGTGGATGGACTTACAAAAGAATTTTACTTGGTTTTCTGGGAAGATATTGGGCCTCAGTTGTTAGATTTGTTTACTTTCATTTGCACATCTGGGATAATGGGGAGCACAATGAGAGAGGGGGTGATTTCCCTGCTATATAAAAAAGGGGACGTTCGAGATATATCCAACTACAGACCCTTAACGATGTTGTGCACAGATTATAAGATTTTTAGTAAAATTCTAACAAACAGGTTGGTATCCGCCTTGGAGTTCATTATAGGACTGGATCAAACTTGTGCAGTACAAGGCAGACAGATACAATGGAATCTGCAAATGCACAGAGATGTACTAGCCTATTCCGAGGATAGAAATTTTCCCCTTATTGTGCTCAGTCTTGATCAGGAAAAAGCTTTTGATAGGGTCAATCACAAATTTTTATTTAGGATTTTGGAAAGATTTGGGTTTGGTAAAAGATTTAGAAGTTGGCTGAAGATTTTATACACAGAGGTAGGAAGTAGAGTTAATGTCAATGGCAACATGGGAGTTTTGTTTAAGCAAACCAGGGGCGTCAGGCAGGGGTGCCCTGCATCAGCCCCTTTGTATGTTGTGTTTATTGAAATTTTGGCATGTGCAATTAGAAAAAATGCTAAAATCAGGGGTCTACCGTTGCCAGGTGGGGAAACATTGGTTATATCTCAGTTTGCAGACGACACTGTATTGTATTTAGAAAATGACTTTTGTTTAAAGGAAGCTATTAATGTTATTGAAGTGTTCTCGAGTGCTTCAGGGTCTAGGATTAATAAAGGGAAGTCACTGATTAAATATCTGGGAAGGTGGAAGGATAGGAATGACAAGCCATATGGGCTTGCCCTGTGCGCGGGGCCGATGACATTATTGGGTATATCCTTTGGTAATAAGGATGATGTTGAAAGTAATTGGGAGGTAAGATTAGCTAAAGTGCTATCAAAGCTCAACATGTGGAAATTGAGAAAACTGTCATTCAGTGGCAAAGTCCTAGCTATAAAAGCCGATATATTGCCAGCCTTACTTCATGTGGCATGTGTTTTTCCCATGACGGCAATGATTTGCTTAAAGTTGCAAAGGATGTTGTTTAATTTCATGTGGGGAGGGTATGAATATATTAAAAGAGAAATAATGTACCAGCCTATTGAGAGAGGAGGTAAAGACATGCCAAATGTCAGGTTGAAGTTGAACGTGATTTTTTTTTTCAAATATCTGTAAAATAACTATGTCACCTCCAAAACATAAATGTCACTCTTTAATGAAATTTTGGCTTGCTATGCATTTGAGGCCCTTAGGGGTAGCATGGGATAACAGGTCTCCCAAAGCTGAGGTTATGCCTTTGTACTATAAAGGAATAATCAGTTGGGCAAAGAAGTACAAGGAGTGTTGGGATAGTCATTTAGTACTCAATCATAGAAAACTGTATGAGGAATTGATGGCCAGGTTCAACCCAAGAGAAACTGTTCATATTCCTTCTGAAGTATGGAAGAGAACACAGTTTAAGTAGTTGGACAATCAGTTGAAAGATTTTAATTGGTTGGTGCTTCACAGGAGATTAGCAGTAAGAAACACCTTGTTTAATCACGGCCTAACAAGAAGTAAGTACTGTCCAAGAGAGGGATGTTTGGGAAAAGAAACGGTGGAACATGCATTATTTGAGTGTTTTTTCGCACAACAAATTTGGGAGGGGTTGGGTAAAAAGTTTGTTTCTTTGAGGGATATGACATGGGAAGGGGTTCTTTACATGGAATTTAATATGGAGAGGGAGAAACTGCATAAAGTAGTGCTTCTCGTATCTATAGTAAAGTACAAGTTGTGGGAGGTAAGATGTGATGGGCTAAATGGAGGAAGCAAGTGGTCAGTGTTGGGAACTATAAAGAGCATTGAAGACTCAATAGAGAGGCGATACCAATTAGAGATCAGAAAATGGGGTATTGACTCGATCAAAGACAGATGGAAAATGATTTATGGTAATTCATAGAGGTCAACAGAAGGTGTTGTGGATTTATTATGATGGTTATGGGAGTGGTTTTGTTATGGTCTCTTCATGCATACATGCCATGCATCGTAATGCGAAAAAAAGAAAAAAAGAGAGGGCTCGAGAACTGGGTTCCATGAGTTATTGATGTATACCTTGTGTTTTGTTAATGTTGTTTTTCTTTTTTTTTACTAATTAAGGTAACAAAGGGACCCTGTGTATAGAGATGCCGAGGGGGAGGATTGTTGTTTTGTGTTGGATGTGGGATTAATATAGGTGGGATGCAAGTACTGAAATGTGTGTATTGAATGTTTATGTCACAAATAAATTATATTTTTCCAAAAAAAAAAAAAAATCTGTTCTTATCAGTTTAATATCTGATATGTCCCCTATAAGGGGGCAACATATTAAATGGATTTTTAGCACCGGGAGCTGAGACGAGGGGCTTGCTCCGTCCACTCCACGCATCGACCCGGTATTGCAGTGCCTCCGGGGGCGGTGCACCCTTCTCCTGCCTTGTGTAAAACCAAAATACTGACCCAAACGCAGAGGTTCGTCGCTCTGCCGGACGCCGGCCCGAAAAAGGCGCCAGTCGAGGGGGGGGCGGCCAGCTGAAGCCTCGAAGAAGGCAGCGAGATTTGCACTTTATGATTGGCAGACGACGAGGGGATATTTGGGACCGGCATGGCTGTTAAATGTGCCCTGCACTTCCCCTCCCTTTCTCCCACTCGTCATCGAGAGCCCGAGTATTTCGGATGCTCGGTAGCCTGTGTCCAAAAGCCAGGCCTTCATTTCTCCGATTGGATAGAGCCTCTCAGAAGGTGGGGAGGGGACACTGCGGCGCCTCCGTAGGCCCGGCACGGTTGGCCAACACGGTGGAGGAACCGCAGCGTAGAAAGGATACAAGAAACTAAAACACCTAAAATGAAGCAAGAAAACCTGCTACAACTGCTAAATCGGTGAATAAAACACACTTACCTTCTCGTCTTTGGTCTGGTCAAGGTGGCAGTCCGGCAGAGGACAGGTAGGCAGTCCTCGGGACCAATGAATTCCTTGTTGCAAAAGTTTTTCAGCTACGGCAAAGTTGAAATTTTATTCACAAGGAATGAGGTGAATCTCCTCCCAGAAAAGCTGGTGACACAAAACGAAGCCCCAAACCGGCAAAGGTTTTAACCAGAAAGAGGAGGCGATTGCAGTCTTGGCCAAAAGGCCGAGAAGCGATCGGCCACATTTCCCCTCCCTTTCTCTCACTCGTCATCGAGAGGCTACAAGAGCCCGAGTCGTTCGGTAGCCTCTGTCCAAAAGCCAGGCCTTCGTCTCTCCGCAGCCCGATTGGATAGAGCCTGCCATGACCTGGGGAGGGGTAGGGGAACGGGCGTGGCCTGGTACTGTTGAATAAAGCCTAAAGATCATGTAGGCCTAAAGCCTAGATTGATTGCATAAGGCCTAAATCCTAGATTGATTGTTAGGTTCTTTTTCTATATTTATACACATTATCAATGGTTTGCAATATGTTATATCTACTGAGTGTTTTACTACTGAGTATTCTTTTAGTGTGAAGTCTGACTGCTGAGTGTTTAAACTACTGAGTGTTTTACTACTGAGTGCTTACTACTGAGTGTATACCTACTGAGTGTTTAAAGAGTGAGTTTAAACTCATATTTTATTCTTATATTCTGTGTGTTTATCATACATCATTCCTATACTCTGTGTATTCATGAACGTGTGCTTTTTTAATGAGCAGAGGAGCTGCTCAGGCCGCGCAGGCAAAACCTAGCCAACCGTAACCCGCTCATTAGAAGCAAGGCACATGCAGTAAGTCACGTACGCCAGGGCTGAGATCATCGCGAACTGAAGCCAAGAATGAGATCATGACATGTTGTGATTTATGGCGCCTGGTACGGCTAGGTACTGCATGCAACCAGGCTCTGCGCTGCTGAAAGTTAACTTGTATGAGACAAAGCACCCTCATGGTTGGCATTGCTAAATCATGTAATTGTTCATTGAATCACGTTATACATGTATGAAATATGTTACTCCTTATTAATTCTTTTAAAAAATATGATTGTAAGTGTTTAAGTTTTAATGGTGTCAAACTATGCCTGTATAACTTTAAAAAAATACGGTGGGACTGAAGTTGAAACATATTGGTGGATTTCTAATCCAGTAATGTAAAAATATAAAGAGAGATAAATGGTAACAATAATTACATATAATAACAGCTAAAAAGTGGAAATTGTAACATCAATAAAGGGTTAATTTGGTAAAACAGTACAAGAAAAAGGCCACTAGATGGCAGTAGAGGATAGGAAATCCACCAAAGGGGAGGAATGGTCAGCGAACACCATAGGTGGAGTTAAGGAGTAACGCCCACCTAGAAGGAGGAGATAAGGAGGAGTTAAGGAGTAACGCCCACCTAGAAGGAGGAGATAAGGAGGAGTTAAGATGTAACGCCCACCTGAAGGGAGGGACAAGGTGGAGCTTAAGGTGAATATAAGGCGATGTTCGCTGACCACCAACTCGGTTCCATCCTGAGACCTGCAGGGATGTTGCTCGGGTTTATCTGTCCTTTATTGGAATAAACTCTTTTGCACCGACTCTTGACCGTCTCCAGTGAAGTTTTTGACTACGCCGTCTTTTGACTAAAGAAGAAATCTAATAGAGTAATTTTATTGAGTTTATTACGTTGGTTAGGGTAGGGACCAGGTCTTTTACTGACCCGGCCGGTCCTTATTTCCGACCCGACAATTGGCGAGGCCAGCCAGGAGATTGAGTCCAGAGGCCGAGAGTTTCTGACCGGGACGGACGGCCTGTATCTGAGACACGTGGCCACATAGAAAAGGTAAGCAGAATACCTGTTTAACCAAAATTCTGCATTTTAACTGTGTCTGAATACGGGATTTTCCGCCCAGGTGTGAATCTTAAAGTCTCCTCAATCTTGAACCTAGAATAAATTTTGAGTGCTAAAAGCAGTAAATTAAGTAGAAAATATTTTACTAAAATACGAAATTTGGATTTTAATGGTGAATTGAAACTAAATAAAGAAAGGAAGTAAACGCTGGGGGGGTAAGAGTCGGTGCAAATCTAAATGCAGGCAACATGCAATAGCAGCTAAATTTGCATGTGTGTGTGAACCATGGTGCGGAATATGTCTATGTCAAAGTGTGTAAAGCTAGTAGAATAGATGCGCTTTTTGTGTTTAATTGTTTGCTTTTAAGGGTAAGTAAAATAAGTGTTTTCCAGCCATCATCGTGAATACCGCTGTTTTTTAAGAATCGCAACGCTTCGACTTAATGTCGGGGAGCTTCGATCCAATCAGAACAGGACTGCATAGGCGTAGTGAGCTGATGAAGAGATAAGAATTTAAAGCCATTATCGTGAATACCGCTGTTTTTTAAGAATCGCAACGCTTCGACTTAATGTCGGGGAGCTTCGATCCAATCAGAACAGGACTGCATAGGCGTAGTGAGCTGATGAAGAGATAAGAATTTAAAGCCATTGCGGAAGAATTGGAGAAGTGCAGAATCACAGCTGAGTGCTGGGGTGCTTCACTCACTAGGTCAGGGCTGACATGGGCAAGTTGGCTAATAAATAGTCATCACGTGGCTACCGCGAGCTTATATCGCAGGATTTCAACTGAGTGTTGGGGCTCTTCGATGGTAGGTTCGGACTGAACGGGCGGATGTACTATAGCACGTTACCGCTAGGAGCCTAAATAGGACTGCGGCAGGATAGGAGAATAAAGCGTGCTTAAAGAAGTGTTACGCGCTCATGTTGAGGAAGTGAATTGAGTAGCGATTTATAAAGACAGATTTTGTGTTGAGGAAGTGAATCATTTCTGTCTAAGCCCTCATGTTGAGGAAGTAAATTGAGAGGCTATATTTATGTGTAAATTGGGCCTGTGTTGAGGAAGTGAATCAGGTCCACCAATTTGGAAATAAACCTAGGCAGAGTAAATTGAGTCTGTGTTGAGGAAGTGAATCAGGCTAATTAATTTGGAAATAAAACCTAGGCAGTGTAAATTAAGTCTGTGTTGAGGAAGTGGATCAGACTATTCAGCTGAAAGCCTAGGTAATGTACATAAAAATCAGAAGCCGGCAGGAGATAGGAGTCGGAAGGCGCACGTGCATGTAAATACTGCTGACATAGAATAGGTAGAGTGAAAAGGGCAAAATATATACTTGAAAATATTTAATCAATGTAAAATTAAAATTGAGTGTCTGAGAGTAGTGAAAGGCGTGTAAAATAAATAATGTCTATATATTAATTTGATTAACTAGTGTGAAAAAGTTGTTTAACAATTAAAACTTTGTAAATATTATTAAAGGCTTCTGAAGCAACAATACTGATTAAATATTTGTGAAGAGAGGAATACTGATAGCTAAAATAGCTGTGGAGGAGAGATAAAGTGTATGGAAGAGGGAAATAGCAGTGAAGACGAGCTATTTTTGCCAGAACACTACACACAGGAAGGAGATATAGGAACACAAGGAATAAGAACACATTTTTGGTTGGAACGAACCTGTAAGGATGAGGATGGTGTAGAGCAATGGCAAACTGAACAAGAGATAAATCAGAAATTGTGGCAGTTGACAAAATTCATTCATTTGGCACAAGTGCAGGACGAGTTTCCTGACGTGCCGTGGAAAGAGGTGATACGTAGGTGGTGGACACCAAAGACACTTGCACTAGTGTTGGAGCGGTTGTGCAATAACCCTAGTGCTACTGTAGCCATACCTTTAGGTCCAGCACTGGGACTGCCCGCAGGGTATGGTATACCAGGGCGCAATAGAGTGACCTCAAATCCACGACTGAGCTTCACAATAGTCCCTAGGAGAGTTAACTGGGAAACAGGCAAATTTGGGTGTATTACAAAAACACCAGCAGGAGACGGAACGGATAGATTAGAATACAATCCCACAAGGGAAAGGAAATATAAGCCAGGAGTTACAGTAGATAAGATATTGGTAACGATAAAAACTAAAGACACAGACGAGGAACCAGAGATACGTAGAACAGCACATAGTGTAAGACAGGGCTATATGGGGGCAGGAATGGTGAAGGAACAAGGGAACGCAACTCCAATGGGAGTGGTGATCACCAATCACCAAGATCAAAAAGAATTTATTGAAAAATGCATGAAAAAGTGGCATGGGAGAACAAAAGGAAAACTAAAGTGGCCTTTACAAGGCACCTTCATGGAAGCATACTGTGATGAAGTGGCAACAAATATAAAACACCATAAGTCCAGAGACACAAGTGAGAAAAGAGAAGGAAAGCGTGCAAGGGAAAGAGAGGTGTTAGGTTGGTTTAAATTTGAAGGGTATCGACACATGCATAAAGATCAACCCCCCAAACCTCCACCAGCAGTTAAGAAAGTAATGATGGAACAGGAAGTGAAAACAAACCAGGGACAGCAGAAGGCCACTGCACCTGAGTGGTCTACCAAACCACCACCGCCTTATGCCCCAGAAAGTCGCACACCTAGGACAGGTATTTATCCAGTACTAGAGACACTTGAGGGAGAGGAGAGACAAGAAGTAGAGGGAGAGCTGCAGGGAAAGTTTACGATGACCCTGACCAAGCAGACTCACAACAAAGAAAAAGACGGAGGATGGATTGCTAATGCTGAAGAAGATCAACAAGAGAGAATGACAGCAGAAGAGATGGAGAATGAAGAGGGAGGAGAGATGGACTGGTGCCAAAGAGAGTGCACGCCTAACCCTGCAACGCTTCATCTATTGGGCAAGGCATCCCGAGGAACAAAACCTCAAGTTTCTCTAAGCATGAGCGGAGATTCACAAGGAAGAAGAGACAGAGAAAACTACTACCAAGAGGTGAGAAGAGAATTCAAGCCTGAAGTAATGAACAGGGTGGATTACTGGTTAAAGGAAGTAAGTGCTCAGACACCACCAAAGAAAGAAAGATGGGAACCAGATGACAGCAGCAGAAGACACACCAGCAGAGATACAGCTGGAGGAGAAGAATACACCCCACTCAAGCTGTCAGATTTGCCAATCACAACAAAGCAACAACAACAGGAAAGGCTGAAAAGACGACAAGAATGGGAACAGGCCAGCCCCAAGACACGAGAAGAACGCATGAAGGAAATGAAAACACTGGATGAGACCATCCGTAGAGAGGAGGAGGAGCTACGCAGGCTGGAAGCAGAAGAAAAGAGGCTGCTAGCACAGTGGGACAAAATCCGCAAAGATTCAGACAGAGTACTAACAAGCACTCCACACACTGTGAGAATGGAGCTGAGTGGCATCATGACAACCGAGAGTCCGACACATGCAGAAGCACAAAGAGTGTTGGAGAACGTGGAAACCAGAGTGCATGAAATGACCAATCGACAACTGCAACAGATTAATGGCACTAATGATTATGTAAAAGTGCTAAGGAATGGAAGAAGAATTGTACCCACAGTTCCCAAGAAGAAGCGATCACGTGCTACACATATTCCTCTGCTAGAAGAAGAAGAAGAGGAGGAAGAAGAATATGAGGAGGAAGAGGAGCATCATCGTGGACTCATGTGCCCACTGATAACAAAGGCTCAAGGACAAACGGCATATGTAGCCTGGGGATTCGCTGACATGGTGGGACTAGCCAGCAGACTGCCAGATCTAACTGAAGGTGCCAATAAGTGGATCACAGCATTGGAAGAGAGTACAGCAGGAGTGACACTGGCTTTAGGAGACATCAAAGCCCTATTGATGCATGTCGTGGGAAAACACGCCACGGAAGACATCATGATCGCAGCCAAACTACCTTTGGTAGTGAAAGGAAACATGGCAGATGGCATAGGCTTTAGTGGACATCGGACTAGAGTGTGGGCTGAGCTGAGAAGACTATATCCGGAGAAAATGGATCCATCCAAACTGGATGGTGAAAGGCTGAAGGACGATGAATGTCCAACTAAGTTCCTGATAAACTTTCAGAAGAAGTGGAGAGATGAAACTGGAAGTGCCTGGAACACTAATGACACCACGAAAAGCCTGTTTAAGGTGATGATAAAGAAAACCATGCCTCCAGAGGTCCAGAAGCGACTGGACAATGTGGTTGGACTCATGAAGATGGAATGGCCATTGTTCTCTGAACACATTGTACATCATGTGGAAAATTGGAGAAAAGAAAAACAAAGAGAAGAAGAAGCCAACAAAAACTTGGCTACCAAATTGACCCAATTACAACTGAATGAATTAACTAAAGCAAAGAAGGAGAAGAGCAAGACACAAGCTCCAGTGGTGACCGCAGAATTATCTCAGCCAACTCCTCTGTAGTTGTGGCACCGCAGGCACCTGCAACGACGCAACCAATGGCACTAGCACAGCCACCACAGGTACCCCAATGATGACACAAGGAGGTGTGCACCCTGTGCCACCTCAACAAGGGTACACACCACTACCCACAGCAGGGTTATCCACAACAGAGCTACCAGCAGCGAGGAAACTACCAGCCACAAGGAGGTTGGCTCAAATTTTAACGAGCACTTTATGAATCCCTCCACACACTTGCTTCTGAACTCTCCACTACTGGAATTAGATGCCGACCAACATCTCGGTCTGTTATACTCCACTTGGTTTAATGCCCTTAATGAAAATGCTGCCATTGTAGATGCAGAAGTACCTGTCGTTCCGGACCCCATACCTTGCTCTCTAACATCCCCAAACACACATGGTACTCAGTGATAGATTTGTGCTCAGCATTTTTCAGTGTGCCACTACACCCAGAGTCACAGTACTTGTTTGCTTTCACATTTGACGGTCACCAGATAACTTATAGCCGCCTACCACAGGGTTTCGTTTCAAGTCCGTCAATCTTCAACAGAGTACTGGCACAAGATTTACAACATCTAGAGGTAGAAAGCACTGTGATTCAATACGTGGACGACATTCTCATATGTAGTTCATCAGAACAACAATGTGAGGAGGATACCATGACGATATTGTCAGCATTGGCCAAAGGAGGGCACAAAGTTAGCAAGGACAAACTTCAATTCTGTCAGACGGAAGTAGAGTATTTAGGTAGAAAACTGAGTGGAGACAAGAGACTGATAGCCAACTCACAAATAGAGGCTATAGCTAAGATACCAAAACCACAAACAGTAGGACAAATGCTCTCATTTCTAGGCATGGCAGGGTATAGTCGCTCGTGGATTTGCGATTACGCAATAAAAACAGCTCCATTACGAGCTATGATAAGAGCAGCAGGTCAGGCAGTCAAATCAGCCCAGTTATACTGGACTGAGGAAGCCGAAGGAGCCTTCCAAGCACTAAAACAGGATTTGCGTTCTGCTCCAGCACTGGGCAATCCAGACTATTCTAAACCATTCCACCTGTATGTAGCTGAGAGATCAGGGTTTGCGAGTGCCGTGCTAATGCAAGACACACCAACAGGTAAACAACCACTGGCATATTACAGTACAAAACTGGATAACATTGAGATGGGACTGCCACCGTGTTATCAGGGATTGGCAGCAGCAGTTTTTGCATTCCAAAAAGCTTCTTCCTTGACAATGGGACATCCAGTGATTTTGTATACGTCTCATCAATTGCATGCTCTGCTCACCAGTCCTCGATTTGTTCTAACCCAAGCTAGGAAAACAGGATACGAAGTCATCCTGTCTGCACCAGAACTCACTATCCAACGGTGCAACATAGTGAATCCAGCAACACGTATGGTGCTGCCAGTAGATGGAACACCACATGACTGCATACAGGTAACAGACACGTTCATGAGAATACGCGAGGATTTGCATAATCAACCAATCCCAGCTGATTTGACATTCTTTGTCGATGGCTCTTGTTTCAGAGACGCCACAGGTAATCATGCAGGATATGCAGTGGTACAGCTAAACAAAGATATACCTTCACAGACGTTCAAACCACCAGTGTGCCTCAACCATGTTCAGCACAGTTAGCAGAAATCAAGGCTCTAACAGCAGCCTGTAAGCTGGCAAAGGGAAAGCGTTTGAATGTGTACACAGACTCAGCTTATGCATATGGAGTGTGTCATGTACATGGCAACACTGGAAACAGAGAGGGTTCTGCAGAGCAGATGGAACTCCGGTAATACATGGAGAAGCCGTCTCTGCATTATTAGAAGCAATCCATGAACCAACCGCAGTAGCAATTATAAAGTGTCCAGCACATCAAAAAACAGACACTCTGATAGCTCGAGGTAACAACCAGCAGATGAAGCTGCTAAACGAGCCGCAGTAGGAGAAGTTATGGGTCCAATGGTAGCAGTTGAGGATTGTGAACCACTTACAAATTTGTCATCTCTCATTGCAGCACAAGAAGCAGCTGACGTGTATGAGAAGTCCATGTGGCTAAAGAAAGGGGCCAGACAAGTAACTGAGGATGGTCCCCAGAAAGGATTATGGAGGGGTCCACATGGCCATTTTGTGCTGCCTATTTGTTTAACACGCTTTGCTATAAGGAACGCTCACGGACCAGATCATTGTTCCAGGGGACAGGTACTTAGGCGCATACAGGCAGTATGGTGGTCACCTTATCTGGCAGCCACCGTAGATAGGACATTGAACGAATGTCAGGGTTGCGCTCTTTTCAACACAAGAAAGTCATTCTCAGCCCCTCTGGCTCACATACCAGCGCCAGATGGTCCGTTTAGACATCTCATAATAGACTATGTAGACATGACAGAGAGGGTAAACAGAATGAGGTATGTCCTAGTAGTAGTTGACAGATTCAGTAGATGGATTGAAGCAACACCAACCGCCAGCCCGGACTATAAGTCAGTGGCAAAGTTCTTATGCAGGGAAGTTTTTCCACGATTCGGCTTACCAGACAAGATCAGTTCAGACAACGGACCACACTTTGTAGCACAGGTCATAAAGACAATGCTCCAAATGTTGGGCATTAAACAAAGATTTGGGTGTGTATATCATCCACAATCACAAGGGACAGTGGAACGAGCTAACGGAACTTTGAAAGCAAAACTAGCTAAGATAATAGAGGACAGCAGAGGTAAGTTAAAATGGGTAGATGCTCTTCCGCTAGCACTAATGGCAATGAGATCGCAAACTAACAGAATAACGCATCTAACACCGCATGAAATGTGCACTGGGAGGCCAATGCCTGTCCCATACTTGAGAGGTCCATATGAAGGGCCATCTCTTGAACAGTTAGAAAATGAGTTTTCAAGTTATGTCCAGCATTTAACTAGAATCCACAGAACTATCTTCCAACAGGTCAAAGGAGCCACTGAGGAAAGAGACGCTGCCATACCAGAGCGCCAACAAACAATACGCCCTGGTGAGTGGGTGTACGTCAAGGTGTTCAAAAGAAAGTGGAACCAACCCAGACGAGAAGGCCCATTTAAAGTTGTCCTTGCCACACCATCAGCCTTAAAAGTAGAAGGTAAGAACGTTTGGTTCCATCTAAACCACTGCTGCAGAGCAAATGAGCCAGAAGGAGCAACTGAGGCAGTCAGAGGAGGAAGGCACACGGGATCCGATGGGGACGGTGACACCGCCCCGCAGGGAGATAGACGATCCCAGAGCCCAGAGGGAGACAGACAAAGGAGCGGTGAGCCCGCCCTGCAGGGGGAGAGACGATCCGACAGACTGGCCGCCAGACGGACCAGCATTAGACGAACCAGTGACAGCGCAACCAGTAGTGGATCCTTACCTCCAAGAGAAGATGTCACAGATGCAGATAGTACACCCCTTGATTCAGCAGGACAGTCAGGATCAGATAGAGATATCCATGAATCAGAAGAATCAGGTGACTCAGGTTCAGAAGGAGATAGAGCAGAACAAGGAACTGCAGAAACCCAGCCAAGCTTACTACCAAGTCCCTACGCAGACACAATCCCAAGACCAACACCAAGCCCAATCACAGAGTCAGGACCAGGGTCAGATTCAGGTTCCAGTACAAGAGCAACCCCAAGGTCATGTACAGGTTCGGGTACATACGCAAGTCCGACAGAAAGCGGCCCAGAAGCAGGACATGAAACAGGATCAGAAGGAGAATCAGGTTCAGAGCGAGACAGTCCCTATGCGAGATCAGAAACAGAACCCGAAGAAACAGACCCAGAAGAGGGACAGACAGAAACTCCAGGACAGACAGCTGGTGATGTGGATAGCAGTGACAGCAGTCCTAGTACTACTAGCATGTCAGATTCCAGATATGATTCCTCAGAAAGAGAACGGTCCCCCGAGACAGGGACAGATGATTGAATGTGCACTAGCAGTAGCAACAGTAGCGGTGCAGGAAGGTAAATGGCCAAAAAGTGACAAACTAAATTTGACTTATGTAAGAACAACCACGCTAAAAAAGATTCTGACTCAAGGACCAGGAGGTCACATATTAGAAAACCAGCCAGCTGACAAACAATGCGAAGCTGAGGAGTGGTGGCAATAACGGCAAGCTGTAGTTCCAACAGGTGTACAGATGAAGTAACAGGAACAACTGTAGATAGGCAACTAGCCCGAAAGCTGATTAAGTCCCAGCCACGCCAGCAACGAAGGGGACTGACAGATGATCAGCCAAAAGCAACGTTGAGGCCTAACAGACGACAACCCAGGGTATTACAGAAGACCAAGTCCAGTATACAACAGACTAGAACCACACCGAGAGTAAAACCCATGATACAGGGAGAAAATATGTTTCGTCAATGGCTACAATATTCTGCTCAGCAGGTTAGCTCTCAGTCCTGCATAGCCTGTTACAATGGCAGGAGAGTCCCTCAAATATTGCCCATAAGTTTTGATGCGTGCCAACACCGCAATGATTGTTTTGCTTATTGCATGCTAAGAATGATGGCAAAGAAACTGACGGATGGTCACAGAATAGAACTAATTGTCCATCCTACATGGACCCTTTATTGGAACATTGGGTACCACAGACGGCCGTTAGAAATGAAAGCACAGTATTCCCATTTTGCATAGTAGATACTAAGACTATGATGGTTAATGGACCAGAGCCAAAGTACAATGTCACCGCAAGCGAAAAGTAGAGAATGGCAGATCAGTACTTGCACACGATAAATGCGATACAACTGCTAAAGCTAAGTTTCAATGCCAACAGGTGGTGACAGATTATGCTCCATTTAGAGTTCAGCGAAATCAGAGTGATCGACATCCCCATACCGTTCCTAGGTGGAGGCACGTATGCTATGGCAGACATTTTCTGGTTATGTGATGACAGCGATCGCTTGAAAGTAAAGCTGCCACCACATTGGACTGGGATATGTGCTCCAGTCATGGTAACAGGACAGATAACAGTGCTCAGTCAAGAAAACATAGCAGAATCAAAACGTATAGCTAGGAGCTTGAAGCTTGAAAAAGAAGACAAGGTGTATATAGCTTGGAATCAGGAACCACGTGGTGTGCCGTCAGACCATCGTGCTATAGGAGAAGATTGGATTGTATCAGGACAAATAGCAGGGTCAGTTCCCCTACTTGGCCAAGCCATAAATGCACAATACATAGCGCGAAACAGTCGTTGGATATCCTATCTTTGGTGGAATCATCAAAGATACGTGAATTGGACAATATCAGCCATAGAAACTGTCCGCGAGCAACTACATACTACATCACTGATGGCGATACAGAACAGGTTGTACTAGATACAATGTTAGCAGAAGAACAGGGTGTATGTAAATACTTTGGAGATGAGTGCTGCACAGTAATATCCATGAACACAGGACAAGAAGGGAATCTTACTAAGCTTTTAGAGTCACTAAAACAAATGAGGGATGAACAGGTTAAACACTCAAATTGGAACACGAAACAGACATCCATATGGGAGTGGTTTCAGAACATGTCCTGGATCAAAATTCTCCAAACAATAGGAATGGTAGTTGGCTCATTGATTTTGATAGCTATGGTGATCATGTGCTGTGTATTCCCTTTGATCAGGATCATGATAGGCAGAATGATGTCATTAGTTGTAGGACAATATCCGCTCCACATCTATAATGATGTGGATGTAGGGATAGAGATGGGCCCATAAAAGTCGGGAGGGAAGTTTCATCAGCATACGAAAACCCGGCAATTCCATCCGCACCACCTAAACCACCTTTGAGTGAGAATGAGTACATCATCATGGATCAGGACATTTGGCAAATTCAGGAATAAAATTGAATCAAAATGGCAGAAACCCAAAACCAAAACGAAGTAGAAATAGACCAGGTAAAAGAAACAGAGGGAAAGCCCAACAATATAATGAGAAACTACAACCCCTTTTAGACATGTTACCATATGGACCGGTAACACTAGCAAACTCCAAAACAAAATTACAACACTATTACACGTCAGTTCAATCTAAAGATTACCCTTGTTGCCTCCACCCTACAGATTTTGTTTAACTGCTGTTTGTTGTGAAAGATGGACAACAAGAGTATATCAGGAAGCTACAGGATTAGTTGTAAGATGTAGCAAGCTAAAACTATCATATACCTACGAGCTAGTAAATAAGACCTATTGCATGCCCCTAGTTACCACAACAGAGAAGGAAGTAATTAGCATTCAGGCAGGTACCACAACTTTGTTTACAACCTACCCAGCATTGACAAGACAGGGCAGTGATCATTTCAGGCAATTGTCAGAAAAATGTGAGTCAATGCATAGACGATAATTATGTCTATGCCTCCTACACACAGGAAAGAAACCCACTACTAAGTACCGAGCCTGCCCAAAACATAACGTTGTGCCAGTAGAGGACTAACTGTCTGTTATTCTTTTAATAGATACAAACATGGCTGAAGGACAAGGAAATGCCGGAGCAGGCAACCAACCGAATTATTCCCCTCAGTTAGGGCAGAGTCAGGAAAGTTGGGAGTACTGGAGAAGCCAGAATTATACACTAGGGCCACAACCTCAACCCAGGCCACCATTGCTCAGCAATTATCAGATTACTCTGGCCAGCACAGGATTCACCACACAGTCAGTGCAAGAGGAGCGTCCACCGCCACCTCCATACTCATGGTCTACCATGGAACCTAACAGTGCGCTGCCATCAACGTCAGGGTCATGGCCGCCAGTTATGCCGACCCAAGGAGGGTTTGGGCTGCAACCACCCCCAGGATCCATGCTAAGGCAACTACTCACTCAACCAACGCCACACTCTTCAGACCAGATGTGGACAGCGCCAGTTCCACCACGCTCACAACCACCAAACCCACCGGTTAACTGGAATCAAGTTGCACCTCCACGTCGCATTGATGAACCAGGGGACGTGACATCCCAACCATGTCGTCATGTCAGAGAATGGCTTGCACAGCAGGAAGCTCATCAGAATCTCTTTATGACCTCAGAGGGATCACTTCAGCTCCTTGATGCACAAGAAACTCCACCCCCTGATTGGCATGCAATACCACGTTCTCTACCCAGTCTACAGCGTTTCGTGAAGTTTAGATGCCGAGACAGAGAGGGGGAAGATGCACCAAGTCAAGTTGCGGATCCATACAATCCATTGGTACCACTAGCCGACCTGGCAGCAGGACAAGCTGCAATGGGGATCACGGAGCAACAAGGACCTCACGCCTCTACTGACACGTCCACGCTCAGCCTCCCCACACACCTCAGATATGAGCCTCACTGATGGATATTCTACGGACTCCATACATCAATATAGTCCAACCACGCCGGATCCAAGACCACAGGCTCCAATGCCACTGCCATGGGAATCTCCCACAGTTCATTCTCCTCAACAGCCAAGCGATGACGACGCACCACGCGATGAGCAACACAACTTCCCGGAGGAGATACGACCCCTTAGACGAAGTGCACGAATTCTGGCCTATTCCCTTGCCACATCTACAACCCAACAAACACCTGATGATTCCACATCTACAACACAACAAGCACCTGATGATTCTACATCTACAACACACACACACCTAATGATTCTGCATCTCCAACACAACAAGCACCAGATGATTCCACTCCAGGGAACGTTTCCCCAGCCACCACTGATGGGGATCCTGATTATTGGGGTAAGATGCCTCTGCAAGAGTTCAACCAACTCCTGAGTGAGATGCAGCCTGCTCAAATCGCCGCCCGCAGGAAAGACAGACGCCGAGCTTTGGGCCGCATAGCAACAAGACTCCGTCAGCAGACGGGACAACTTCGCAGAGCACCCGCCAAGCAACACGACCTTCAACTCTTGAGAGAGTGCTGTAACACCCTTCAAACCCACTGTGAACAACTGCAGACACGCTGTGAGCAACTGGAGAAACGCTGTGAGCAACTGGAAAAAGCAATGTACATCGTCCAAATGAAGTAACTGTTCCTCTAGGGATGGACATTTTTAGTCTCATCACTGGAAGTTTTTATATATATTTGTTTGTTATATGTAGTCGATTTATGCTTGCACAACATATTATAGCAAAAAAACAGCTCACGCACATAATCATTTCATGCACAGAAGTTTTGAGCTTGCTTAAACTTATGATAGCCAAAAAACAGCACACGCCAAAGTAACTAGTACACATGTTTATATAAGGTCCTGGATCCTTGTGCACACATGTACACATGTTGAACCGCTGAGTCTCGGGCGGTAGGCACTCTAATGTCAATGATTCCCCTTGACCAGAACGTGGACATATTTATATTTACATTTTCCTCATTTCTCGTATTAAGATACAAGTGCTGTTTGGATCCGGATGCAGACATGTGTTGAACCAAAGATCATAGGTGGTACTTTTATTGTCACCTAATCCACACTTAACATGGCCTTGAAACTTAAGTTTCAGTGACACCCCATGATTCAAAAGCACTACTTCACTTAGTATATTGCCAAAATGCTGCACAACACAAGTCAAGTTGGAGGATCCACGTATTCAGCTCATTAGTGTGCTATCTACGTGTTGAACCAGTAATCACGGGATAGTAGGTCCCATTTATCTGTGCATTACAGTGTAGGTGATTGACTGTGCGGCCTCACAGCCGCAAAGGAGGGAAGTGTTGAATAAGGCCTAAAGATCATGTAGGCCTAAAGCCTAGATTGATTGCATAAGGCCTAAATCCTAGATTGATTGTTAGGTTCTTTTTCTATATTTATACACATTATCAATGGTTTGCAATATGTTATATCTACTGAGTGTTTACTACTGAGTATTCTTTTAGTGTGAAGTCTGACTGCTGAGTGTTTAAACTACTGAGTGTTTTACTACTGAGTGCTTACTACTGAGTGTATACCTACTGAGTGTTTAAAGAGTGAGTTTAAACTCATATTTTATTCTTATATTCTGTGTGTTTATCATACATTATTCCTATACTCTGTGTATTCATGAACGTGTGCTTTTTTAATGAGCAGAGGAGCTGCTCAGGCCGCGCAGGCAAAACCTAGCCAACCGTAACCCGCTCATTAGAAGCAAGGCACATGCAGTAAGTCACGTACGCCAGGGCTGAGATCATCGCGAACTGAAGCCAAGAATGAGATCATGACATGTTGTGATTTATGGCGCCTGGTACGGCTAGGTACTGCATGCAACCAGCTCTGCGCTGCTGAAAGTTAACTTGTATGAGACAAAGCACCCTCATGGTTGGCATTGCTAAATCATGTAATTGTTCATTGAATCACGTTATACATGTATGAAATATGTTACTCCTTATTAATTCTTTTAAAAAATATGATTGTAAGTGTTTAAGTTTTAATGGTGTCAAACTATGCCTGTATAACTTTAAAAAAAATACGGTGGGACTGAAGTTGAAACATATTGGTGGATTTCTAATCCAGTAATGTAAAAAATATAAAGAGAGATAAATGGTAACAATAATTACATATAATAACAGCTAAAAAGTGGAAATTGTAACATCAATAAAGGGTTAATTTGGTAAAACAGTACAAGAAAAAGGCCACTAGATGGCAGTAGAGGATAGGAAATCCACCAAAGGGGAGGAATGGTCAGCGAACACCATAGGTGGAGTTAAGGAGTAACGCCCACCTAGAAGGAGGAGATAAGGAGGAGTTAAGGAGTAACGCCCACCTAGAAGGAGGAGATAAGGAGGAGTTAAGATGTAACGCCCACCTGAAGGGAGGGACAAGGTGGAGCTTAAGGTGAATATAAGGCGATGTTCGCTGACCACCAACTCGGTTCCATCCTGAGACCTGCAGGGATGTTGCTCGGGTTTATCTGTCCTTTATTGGAATAAACTCTTTTGCACCGACTCTTGACCGTCTCCAGTGAAGTTTTTGACTACGCCGTCTTTTGACTAAAGAAGAAATCTAATAGAGTAATTTTATTGAGTTTATTACGTTGGTTAGGGTAGGGACCAGGTCTTTTACTGGCCCGGCCGGTCCTTATTTCCGACCCGACAGTACTTGGGACTCGAGAGGCAGAGTGAGGCTTACCGTGAGGGTAGTGACCGGGACGACTAGGCTCGTCGGCGGCTCTGGAGGAGGGGCCCGTACTTACTCGGGTTTCTCTTCATAACGTACAAGTCTTTCGCCTTTTACTGAAGACTTCCGTGGAGAGGGACGCCAATGAGTTAAAACTATTTTTGGCAGGCTCTGCCGTGTGGCCGAGCCTCGTGCGTTTGTGAAAAGGAAATAAAACTCCGCCCCCGCCAAGGTTGAGCGGTGCGACGAGGCGCGCTCGGGAGGAGGTGCTGAGACTCAGCCGTTGTTATGCGCAGTTGAAACCACTGCGCCACGGCAGGGGGAGAACTGCTCCGGGAGGTGGGCGCTGGAAGCAACCAGCGGGGGTTATCGCTTCTCGGCCTCTTGGCTAAGACTGCGATCGCCTCCAGTGTCTGGATAAAACTTTGGCCTGTTTGTGGCGAAGTGTTACCAGGTTTTTGGGAGGATACTCACATTATTCCTTGTGAAGAAAATTTCAACTTTGTTGTAGTTGAAATTGTTTCACACAAAGGAATTCATTGGTTCAGAGGACTGCTTACCTGTACTCTGCCGGAATAACATCTCGACCAGGCCAAACAAGACAAGGTAAGTGTGTTTTATTCACCTTTCTAACATTTTTAGTAGCTTTTATTGCTCTTTTTAGAGCATTCTTTTACCTTATTTTAGTTGACTTGGTTTTAGACTGTTTTAGGTATTTTAGCTTCCTTTTACCACTTTTACGTTGTGGTGCCTCAACCATGGCGGCCAACCATGCCGGCATGAGGAGGCACCACAGTGTCAGATTTACATTCAAAGAAAAAGATGGGAAAACCCTTGTTATGTCAAGGCTTGACTTCTCAAGGAAAATGATCCAGAACATTCTGAAATTCTCCCCGCAGGATATAAATTGTAATTTGACTCTGCCATTTGGAAAAGGTTTCGATGTGAGTTTTGTCTCTGCTGCCGTGTTCAGAGATTTCTGGACACGCTCCGAAAATGAAAAACCCCAGTTTACTGCATTTAATGTTGAGAAACTGACTGATAATGCCGCTAAAACGGTAATTGTCAGAATGTTCAATGAGACTGTGAATGCAGATGACATTTGTTTGTGGCTGGGCAGATTTTGCACTGTTAAAGGCCAGGCTACCAAAGTGAGAGATGAGGATGGCATCTGGAATTGCGCTTGGAGGGTCCCCATCCAACAATGGCAAGACCCTCAAGGCTTCCAGGGCCTGAAACATCTGCCATCCATGATAGTTCTGGGAAACAACAGGGGCTACATTCATTACCAGGGCCAGCCCAAACTCTGCCGCAAGTGTGGTGAGAATGGGCACCTGGCAGAAGCGTGCCAGCAGATCATTTGTGGTAAATGTAGAGAAATTGGGCATACTTTCGAGGAATGCACCAATGGCAGAAAGTGCAATCTTTGTGGAGAAACAAACCACCTCTTCAGAGATTGCCCGGGAGAAGGGGAGGGGCCTGCAGCTGCCCCACAAGTGGAGAACAGGGAGGAAGCAGTGGCAGTGCAGGCAGAAGGCGGAGCTAGCTCAGTGACTGGCTCAGAACAAAAATTTGGCCAGTCACAGAGTGATAGCGAGGATGTCCCCCTCCCCAATGCCCAGCCGGCCAAGAGACTAATTTCAGCATTGTCTTCTGAGTCTCCTGGAGCCTCGGAAAAGAGGGGAAGAGCTGAGAGCTACTCAGACAGTTCATCTGTGGAGGAGCCCAGAGTCTTCCCCTCCAATTCGCCTAATGAAGTCTCTTTTTTAACTATAGCTCTGCAATCAACCCCTAAGGACTCAAAGCTCAATGCCACCCTGCGTCAGAGGCCAACTCCTAGAGTCCGAAAGGGAAATGGAGCTCAACCCCGTCATCTCTCACCCATGAGAATGAAGGAAGAGCTCCATTCACAAGAAATCCACTAACTGCTGTGTTTTTAAACATTTGAAATCCCCCTTTTTTTTTAGTCTTTTAAGATGTCATACCTGCAAATTTTAACCATACTCATGACACTCACCTTCTCAACTATCAATGTGAGGAGTGTGAAGTCGAGAGTTAGAGCCCAGATTGTTTTATCCTTTCTTAACTCTTTTAAGTCTGACGTGTTTTTAATACAGGAATGCGGCCTACCATTTTTAAAACACTACAGAGAATGGGAGGAGTTATGGCCACAAACGTCGATATGGAGCGGCTCAAATGAAAACAAAAATGATGGAGTGGCCATTTTAATAAAAAACCCTCTAGTCCTGGTGAAGGGCAGCACTGTGGTGAGAGATGGTCGGGCACTTTTAACACACTTGACTTTTATGGGGAAGGATTTTAACGTCTTAAATATTTATGGCTTTAATGACAAGAACGACAGGTATGACCTTTTAGAAGACTTGCAGCCCCACATGCTAGGCAGGGCACCTTTAGTTGTAGGGGGGGATTTTAATTGTATTTTAAGCAGGAACGACAGGAGAAGAATAGGGGACGATTTTAAAGTGGACAAGACTTCAGTTTTACTTCAAAGCATATGCCGTGATTTTAGACTTGTGGACTGTTTTAAAACCATGCATCCCAGAGAGGAGGGCTTCACCTGGTTCAGTAGTGATGGCACCCGAGCCTCTCGCATAGACTACATTTTATCACGTGATTGCCCACCAACCGATGCTAGATTGGAACCTGTTTTCTTTTCTGATCACGCAATTCTTTCCTGCACCCTTTCACTCTCTTCCGGTGTGACGGCAGGAAGTGGTCTGTGGAAGCTCAATTGCTCCCTGTTAGAAGACAGGGAGCTAGTTAGGCTGTACAGGGAGCAATACCGAGAGTGGCAGACCCTTCAAGACTTTTACGATACACGTGCACAGTGGTGGGAAATGGTGAAGGGAAAGACAAAGACGTTTTACAGACAGGCAGGGAAAAGAAAGAAAAAGAGGGACAACAGACGCATGTTGGGACTGCAGAAACGGCTTCAGAGGTATTTTAAACTAATCCAACATGGAATGGATTTTAATGAAGAGATAAAACAAATTAAAACAGAGATGTCGGTTTTAGCAGAAATTAATAGCAAAGGTGTGATTTTAAGAAGCAAGGAAAGGGAAATAGAGGAAGGAGAGAAGTGCACAAGATATTTTTTTAAGAAAATCGTAAATAAAGGGGGGGCCATGTTGAGACTTAAAAAAGAAAACGGGTGCACAGCTGACACAACAGAGGAAATCAAAGAAACTGTCGAACATTTTTACCGTGAACTGTACGCAGAAAAAACTGTTAACGGGGACACCATGACCGAAGTTTTAAAATCCATTGACCGAGCGACAAACGACAACGTGCTTTTAACCCAAGATTTTACGATACCGGAATTAAACAAATGCATCAAATCTTTTAAGACAGGGAAGTCGCCGGGAGAAGACGGGCTTCCCTTGGAATTTTATCTGACATTTTGGGACATTTTAGCACCAGACTTGCTTGCTGTTTTTATGGATTTTGAACAAATGGACCGACTTCCTGACAGCTTTAGAGTAGGGATAGTGACTCTCCTTCACAAAGACAAAGACAAGACGGACTTGAAAAATTGGAGACCTATCACACTCTTAAATTTTGACTGTAAACTTTTTAGTAAACTATTAGCCTCACGCATGTCCTTGTTTTTAGAAGATCTGATTCACCCGGATCAAGCCTGTGCCGTCCCGGGGAGGAAGATCACCGACAGCCTCGTACTGATCCGAGATACCATCTGTTACGCGAGAGACAGAAACATTCGGCTAGTAGACCTGAATTTAGATTTTGAGAAAGCCTTTGATCGGGTCTCGCACCAGTACCTTTTCCAGGTACTGTAAAAAATGGGGTTCCCGAGAAGGTTTATAGCCTGGGTGGGACTGCTGTACCGGGAGATCAACAGCAAATTCATTGTTAACGGGCATCTGACAAGAGCAGTGGATATAAACTGCGGTGTCCGTCAGGGTTGTCCGTTATCTGCCCTCCTCTACGTTATCTGTATAGAACCATTGGCACAGACCTTGAGAAGGGACCAACGAATCCATGGGGTAGGAGTCCCAGGGAGCGGGGGACTCGAGACAAAATGTATTTTATATATGGACGACATCAACATTTTATGCACTGACCTTTTATCTGTCAACAGGACGCTGGACTTGACTGACTGGTTCGGACAGGCCTCTGGGTCAAAGCTGAACAGAAGCAAGACCCAAGCCCATTTTTATGGACCGTGGACAGCGACTGAGATGACAGGACTCCCCCTGACTGTGACCCAGACTGACCAAAAAATACTTGGGATCAGGTTTGATAGGGAGGGGGAGGGGAAAACAAATTGGGCAGACATAGTAGGGAAAGTCAGGCAGAGACTAGGGTACTGGACACTTAGAGGACTGACTTTAGAAGGAAAGGTTTTAATCATCAAAGCAGTGATTTTACCTTTGCTTTTACTCATCAGTTCTGTTTTTATCCCGCCTAGGAGAGTGATCTTAGACCTGGAACGAGCCATCTTTTATTTTTTGTGGGGCTCCAAGTGGGAAAGACTGAGACGAAGCGTGATGAAGAAGCCAAAGGAGAAAGGAGGAAAAGGAGTGCCAGACCTGCACTTGTTCCTAGGAAGCAGATACACAGCACTACACATCGCAACCGCCACAGCCCCATCCAGAAACCCCAAGACCGCAGCAATGACACGGTTCTGGATGGGGTCCTACCTCAGAAAACTTAAGATCTTACCCACAAGTCTCAAAGTACCAGTGTCTTTTAACCTGCCACCAGCCTATGCTTTTATCCAGTCATTTTTAAGGCATTTTAACCTTGAGCAGGAGGAGTTGCAGGTTTTAACCACTCACCGCTCTCTCATTTCTGTTGTGCAGGAGCGGGAACCAGTGAGTCCAGTGCGCGGGCTTGCATTCGGCGAGCCCTCAACAGTTTGGCGCAACGTGAACCATCCAGCTCTTCCAAACAGACTCTGGGACCTGTCATGGATGGTGGCTCATGAGATCCTCCCAGTCAGGTCCGTAATGCACTCCCGGGGCATGTCGGCGCACTCAACTTGCCCCCGACCAGGTTGTGGCGCGCCTGAGTCGGTAAGGCATCTGCTCTGGGAGTGCAGCGCTGCCGTAGAACAGTGGGCAACGGCCGGCTCCTTGCAATTCCCGTACTTGCCAGCAAGGGAGGTCCTCACACCACAGCTGGTGCTGTACGGGGTGAGCCAAGGAAATCAGATACCAGCACGTACATTTGCCAAACAGTGGCTCACCCTAGCCGCCATCAAAGACGCCATATGGACCTCCAGAAACTTGCTGGCAAGAAAGCACATGCAGATCCCCCCCGTGGCTGTGATCCGGATGGCCGCAGCAACGGTCCAAACGGCCAGAGCTGCAGGCGGCGGGCCTAAGACACAGCCACAAAGAAGAATCGCCTCTGTACCCATTCGGACGGAGGAGCCGGAGCCACACAAGGAAAGTTCAAGGCAGCGGCGGCCTGACCCTCCGGGTGAGGTTGGTGGGAAGGAGCTACAGGGTGAGGGTCTCCTCTGAGCGCCTGGACAAGATGCCGAGAGACCAAATCTGTTTGGGGGAGCTGAATGAGTTCCCCTTTGATAGGGACTCACTACACTCCTGCACAACAGTGGACTTGGAGAAGAGCTTTTATTATCCATTTATTTTTCGTGAGTTTTATTTTAACAAATGCACTCCGCTTTGAAGACATTTTAACAGAGACACTCACTGACATGGACAAGCTGAAAACCATTTTATACCTTTAATTTATGACGTTATCTGTAATGCATTTTAAACACTTTTTTTAAATGTTGTTTTACAGAGAACATTTATCTATTTATTGACGTGTTGTATTTTAAAAGGTAACTTGGAATTGACATATTATGAATCATGTTTGAATTGAGTGTCAATAAAATTTTTCTCAAAAGAAAAAAATCTGTTCTTATCATCGCTTCTCGGCCTTTTGGCTAAGACTGCGATCGCCTCCTGTGTCTGGATAAAACTTTTGCCTGTTTGTGGCGAAGTGTTACCAGGTTTTTGGGAGGATACTCACATTATTCCTTGTGAATAAAATTTCAACTTTGTTGTAGTTGAAATTGTTTCACACAAAGGAATTCATTGGTTCAGAGGACTGCTTACCTGTACTCTGCCGGAATAACATCTCGACCAGGCCAAACAAGACAAGGTAAGTGTGTTTTATTCACCTTTCTAACATTTTTAGTAGATTTTATTGCTCTTTTTAGAGCATTCTTTTACCTTATTTTAGTTGACTTGGTTTTAGACTGTTTTAGGTGTTTTAGCTTCTTTTTACCACTTTTACGTTGTGGTGCCTCCACCATGGCGGCCAACCATGCCGGCATGAGGAGGCACCACAGTGTCAGATTTACATTCAAAGAAAAAGATGGGAAAACCCTTGTTATGTCAAGGCTGGACTTCTCAAGGAAAATGATCCAGAACATTTTGAAATTCTCCCCGCAGGATATCAATTGTATTTTGACTCTGCCATTTGGAAAAGGTTTCGATGTGAGTTTTGTCTCTGCTGCCGTGTTCAGAGATTTCTGGACACGCTTCGAAAATGAAAAACCCCAGTTTACTGCATTTAATGTTGAGAAACTGACTGATAATGCCGCTAAAACGGTAATTGTCAGAATGTTCAATGAGACTGTGAATGCAGATGACATTTGTTTGTGGCTGGGCAGATTTTGCACTGTTAAAGGCCAGGCTACCAAAGTGAGAGATGAGGATGGCATCTGGAATTGCGCTTGGAGGGTCCCCATCCAACAATGGCAAGACCCTCAAGGCTTCCAGGGCCTGAAACATCTGCCATCCATGATAGTTCTGGGAAACAACAGGGGCTACATTCATTACCAGGGCCAGCCCAAACTCTGCCGCAAGTGTGGTGAGAATGGGCACCTGGCAGAAGCGTGCCAGCAGATCATTTGTGGTAAATGTAGAGAAATTGGGCATACTTTCGAGGAATGCACCAATGGCAGAAAGTGCAATCTTTGTGGAGAAACAAACCACCTCTTCAGAGATTGCCCTAAGTCGTTTGCCAACAAATTAAAGGCAGCAAAGAACAGAAAAGCAACAAAATGGCGGACAAGATGAAGCAGTTAGAGAGCTAATTGAAGAGGCTGGGCTGGAGAATTCAAATCTCCCGCCAAATCCTGTGATTGGAGGAGAAGGACCAGTAGAGGCGGGAGAAGGGGAGGGGCCTGCAGCTGCCCCACAAGTGGAGAACAGGGAAGAAGCAGTGGCAGTGCAGGCAGAAGGCGGAGCTAGCTCAGTGACTGGCTCAGAACAAAAATTTGGCCAGTCACAGAGTGATAGCGAGGATGTCCCCCTCCCCAATGCCCAGCCGGCCAAGAGACTAATTTCAGAATTGTCTTCTGAGTCTCCTGGAGCCTCGGAAAAGAGGGGAAGAGCTGAGAGCTACTCAGACAGTTCATCTGTGGAGGAGCCCAGAGTCTTCCCCTCCAATTCGCCTAATGAAGTCTCTTTTTTAACTATAGCTCTGCAATCAACCCCTAAGGACTCAAAGCTCAATGCCACCCTGCGTCAGAGGCCAACTCCTAGAGTCCGAAAGGGAAATGGAGCTCAACCCCGTCATCTCTCACCCATGAGAATGAAGGAAGAGCTCCATTCACAAGAAATCCACTAACTGCTGTGTTTTTAAACATTTGAAATCCCCCTTTTTTTTTAGTCTTTTAAGATGTCATACCTGCAAATTTTAACCATACTCATGACACTCACCTTCTCAACTATCAATGTGAGGAGTGTGAAGTCGAGAGTTAGAGCCCAGATTGTTTTATCCTTTCTTAACTCTTTTAAGTCTGACGTGTTTTTAATACAGGAATGCGGCCTACCATTTTTAAAACACTACAGAGAATGGGAGGAGTTATGGTCACAAACGTCGATATGGAGCGGCTCAAATGAAAACAAAAATGATGGAGTGGCCATTTTAATAAAAAACCCTCTAGTCTGGTGAAGGGCAGCACTGTGGTGAGAGATGGTCGGGCACTTTTAACACACTTGACTTTTATGGGGAAGGATTTTAACGTCTTAAATATTTATGGCTTTAATGACAAGAACGACAGGTATGACCTTTTAGAAGACTTGCAGCCCCACATGCTAGGCAGGGCACCTTTAGTTGTAGGGGGGGATTTTAATTGTATTTTAAGCAGGAACGACAGGAGAAGAATAGGGGACGATTTTAAAGTGGACAAGACTTCAGTTTTACTTCAAAGCATATGCCGTGATTTTAGACTTGTGGACTGTTTTAAAACCATGCATCCCAGAGAGGAGGGCTTCACCTGGTTCAGTAGTGATGGCACCCGAGCCTCTCGCATAGACTACATTTTATCACGTGATTGCCCACCAACCGATGCTAGATTGGAACCTGTTTTCTTTTCTGATCACGCAATTCTTTCCTGCACCCTTTCACTCTCTTCCGGTGTGACGGCAGGAAGTGGTCTGTGGAAGCTCAATTGCTCCCTGTTAGAAGACAGGGAGCTAGTTAGGCTGTACAGGGAGCAATACCGAGAGTGGCAGACCCTTCAAGACTTTTACGATACACGTGCACAGTGGTGGGAAATGGTGAAGGGAAAGACAAAGACGTTTTACAGACAGGCAGGGAAAAGAAAGAAAAAGAGGGACAACAGACGCATGTTGGGACTGCAGAAACGGCTTCAGAGGTATTTTAAACTAATCCAACATGGAATGGATTTTAATGAAGAGATAAAACAAATTAAAACAGAGATGTCGGTTTTAGCAGAAATTAATAGCAAAGGTGTGATTTTAAGAAGCAAGGAAAGGGAAATAGAGGAAGGAGAGAAGTGCACAAGATATTTTTTAAGAAAATCGTAAATAAAGGGGGGGCCATGTTGAGACTTAAAAAAGAAAACGGGTGCACAGCTGACACAACAGAGGAAATCAAAGAAACTGTCGAACATTTTTACCGTGAACTGTACGCAGAAAAAACTGTTAATGAAGTTTTAAAATCCATTGACCAAGCAACAAACGACAACGTGCTTTTAACCCAAGATTTTACGATACCGGAATTAAACAAATGCATCAAATCTTTTAAGACAGGGAAGTCGCCGGGAGAAGACGGGCTTCCCTTGGAATTTTATCTGACATTTTGGGACATTTTAGCACCAGACTTGCTTGCTGTTTTTATGGATTTTGAACAAATGGACCGACTTCCTGACAGCTTTAGAGCAGGGATAGTGACTCTCCTTCACAAAGACAAAGACAAGACGGACTTGAAAAATTGGAGACCTATCACACTCTTAAATTTTGACTGTAAACTTTTTAGTAAACTATTAGCCTCACGCATGTCCTTGTTTTTAGAAGATCTGATTCACCCGGATCAAGCCTGTGCCGTCCCGGGGAGGAAGATCACCGACAGCCTCGTACTGATCCGAGATACCATCTGTTACGCGAGAGACAGAAACATTCGGCTAGTAGTCCTGAATTTAGATTTTGAGAAAGCCTTTGATCGGGTCTCGCACCAGTACCTTTTCCAGGTACTGCAAAAAATGGGGTTCCCGAGAAGGTTTATAGCCTGGGTGGGACTGCTGTACCGGGAGATCAACAGCAAATTCATTGTTAACGGGCATCTGACAAGAGCAGTGGATATAAACTGCGGTGTCCGTCAGGGTTGTCCGTTATCTGCCCTCCTCTACGTTATCTGTATAGAACCACTGGCACAGACCTTGAGAAGGGACCAACGAATCCATGGGGTAGGAGTCCCAGGGAGCGGGGGACTCGAGACAAAATGTATTTTATATATGGACGACATCAACATTTTATGCACTGACCTTTTATCTGTCAACAGGACGCTGGACTTGACTGACTGGTTCGGACAGGCCTCTGGGTCAAAGCTGAACAGAAGCAAGACCCAAGCCCATTTTTATGGACCGTGGACAGCGACTGAGACGACAGGACTCCCCCTGACTGTGACCCAGACTGACCAAAAAATACTTGGGATCAGGTTTGATAGGGAGGGGGAGGGGAAAACAAATTGGGCAGACATAGTAGGGAAAGTCAGGCAGAGACTAGGGTACTGGACACTTAGAGGACTGACTTTAGAAGGAAAGGTTTTAATCATCAAAGCAGTGATTTTACCTTTGCTTTTACTCATCAGTTCTGTTTTTATCCCGCCTAGGAGAGTGATCTTAGACCTGGAACGAGCCATCTTTTATTTTTTGTGGGGCTCCAAGTGGGAAAGACTGAGACGAAGCGTGATGAAGAAGCCAAAGGAGAAAGGAGGAAAAGGAGTGCCAGACCTGCACTTGTTCCTAGGAAGCAGATACACAGCACTACACATCGCAACCGCCACAGCCCCATCCAGAAACCCCAAGACCGCAGCAATGACACGGTTCTGGATGGGGTCCTACCTCAGAAAACTTAAGATCTTACCCACAAGTCTCAAAGTACCAGTGTCTTTTAACCTGCCACCAGCCTATGCTTTTATCCAGTCATTTTTAAGGCATTTTAACCTTGAGCAGGAGGAGTTGCAGGTTTTAACCACTCACCGCTCTCTCATTTCTGTTGTGCAGGAGCGGGAACCAGTGAGTCCAGTGCGCGGGCTTGCATTCGGCGAGCCCTCAACAGTTTGGCGCAACGTGAACCATCCAGCTCTTCCAAACAGACTCCGGGACCTGTCATGGATGGTGGCTCATGAGATCCTCCCAGTCAGGTCCGTAATGCACTCCCGGGGCATGTCGGCGCACTCAACTTGCCCCCGACCAGGTTGTGGCGCGCCTGAGTCGGTAAGGCATCTGCTCTGGGAGTGCAGCGCTGCCGTAGAACAGTGGGCAACGGCCGGCTCCTTGCAATTCCCGTACTTGCCAGCAAGGGAGGTCCTCACACCACAGCTGGTGCTGTACGGGGTGAGCCAAGGAAATCAGATACCAGCACGTACATTTGCCAAACAGTGGCTCACCCTAGCCGCCATCAAAGACGCCATATGGACCTCCAGAAACTTGCTGGCAAGAAAGCACATGCAGATCCCCCCCGTGGCTGTGATCCGGATGGCCGCAGCAACGGTCCAAACGGCCAGAGCTGCAGGCGGCGGGCCTAGGACACAGCCACAAAGAAGAATCGCCTCTGTGCCCATTCGGACGGAGGAGCCGGAGCCACACAAGGAAAGTTCAAGGCAGCGGCGGCCTGACCCTCCGGGTGAGGTTGGTGGGAAGGAGCTACAGGGTGAGGGTCTCCTCTGAGCGCCTGACAAGATCCCGAGAGACCAAATCTGTTTGGGGGAGCTGAATGAGTTCCCCTTTGATAGGGACTCACTACACTCCTGCACAACAGTGGACTTGGAGAAGAGCTTTTATTATCCATTTATTTTTTGTGAGTTTTATTTTAACAAATGCACTCCGCTTTGAAGACTTTTAACAGACACTCACTGACATGGACAAGCTGAAAACCATTTTATACCTTTAATTTATGACGTTATCTGTAATGCATTTTAAACACTTTTTTTAAATGTTGTTTTACAGAGAACATTTATCTATTTATTGACATGTTGTATTTTAAAAGGTAACTTGGAATTGACATATTATGAATCATGTTTGAATTGAGTGTCAATAAAATTTTTCTCAAAAGAAAAAAATCTGTTCTTATCAGTTTAATATCTGATATGTCCCCTATAAGGGGGCAACATATTAAATGGATTTTTAGCACCGGGAGCTGAGACGAGGGGCTTGCTCCGTCCACTCCACGCATCGACCCGGTATTGCAGTGCCTCCGGGGGCGGTGCACCCTTCTCCTGCCTTGTGTAAAACCAAAATACTGACCCAAACGCAGAGGTTCGTCGCTCTGCCGGACGCCGGCCCGAAAAAGGCGCCAGTCGAGGGGGGGCGGCCAGCTGAAGCCTCGAAGAAGGCAGCGAGATTTGCACTTTATGATTGGCAGACGACGAGGGGATATTTGGGACCGGCATGGCTGTTAAATGTGCCCTGCACTTCCCCTCCCTTTCTCCCACTCGTCATCGAGAGCCCGAGTATTTCGGATGCTCGGTAGCCTGTGTCCAAAAGCCAGGCCTTCATTTCTCCGATTGGATAGAGCCTCTCAGAAGGTGGGGAGGGGACACTGCGGCGCCTCCGTAGGCCCGGCACGGTTGGCCAACACGGTGGAGGAACCGCAGCGTAGAAAGGATACAAGAAACTAAAACACCTCAAATGAAGCAAGAAAACCTGCTACAACTGCTAAATCGGTGAATAAAACACACTTACCTTCTCGTCTTTGGTCTGGTCAAGGTGGCAGTCCGGCAGAGGACAGGTAGGCAGTCCTCGGGACCAATGAATTCCTTGTTGCAAAAGTTTTTCAGCTACGGCAAAGTTGAAATTTTATTCACAAGGAATGAGGTGAATCTCCTCCCAGAAAAGCTGGTGACACAAAACGAAGCCCCAAACCGGCAAAGGTTTTAACCAGAAAGAGGAGGCCATTGCAGTCTTGGCCAAAAGGCCGAGAAGCGATCGGCCACATTTCCCCTCCCTTTCTCTCACTCGTCATCGAGAGGCTACAAGAGCCCGAGTCGTTCGGTAGCCTCTGTCCAAAAGCCAGGCCTTCGTCTCTCCGCAGCCCGATTGGATAGAGCCTGCCATGACCTGGGGAGGGGTAGGGGAACGGGCGTGGCCTGGTACTTGGGACTCGAGAGGCAGAGTGAGGCTTACCGTGAGGGTAGTGGCCGGGACGACTAGGCTCGTCGGCGGCTCTGGAGGAGGGGCCCGTACTTACTCGGGTTTCTCTTCATAACGTACAAGTCTTTCGCCTTTTACTAAAGACTTCCGTGGAGAGGGACGCCAATGAGTTAAAACTATTTTTGGCAGGCTCTGCCGTGTGGCCGAGCCTCGTGCGTTTGTGAAAAGGAAATAAAACGCCGCCCCCGGCAAGGTTGAGCGGTGCGACGAGGCGCGCTCGGGAGGAGGTGCTGAGACTCAGCCGTTGTTATGCGCAGTTGAAACCACTGCGCCACGGCAGGGGGAGAACTGCTCCGGGAGGTGGGCGCTGGAAGCAACCAGCGGGGTTATCGCTTCTCGGCCTTTTGGCTAAGATCAAGTGTAGTATCTGTTCTTATCAGTTTAATATCTGATATGTCCCCTATAAGGGGGCAACATATTAAATGGATTTTTAGCACCGGGAGCTGAGACGAGGGGCTTGCTCCGTCCACTCCACGCATCGACCCGGTATTGCAGTGCCTCCGGGGGCGGTGCACCCTTCTCCTGCCTTGTGTAAAACCAAAATACTGACCCAAACGCAGAGGTTCGTCGCTCTGCCGGACGCCGGCCCGAAAAAGGCGCCAGTCGAGGGGGGGCGGCCAGCTGAAGCCTCGAAGAAGGCAGCGAGATTTGCACTTTATGATTGGCAGACGACGAGGGGATATTTGGGACCGGCATGGCTGTTAAATGTGCCCTGCACTTCCCCTCCCTTTCTCCCACTCGTCATCGAGAGCCCGAGTATTTCGGATGCTCGGTAGCCTGTGTCCAAAAGCCAGGCCTTCATTTCTCCGATTGGATAGAGCCTCTCAGAAGGTGGGGAGGGGACACTGCGGCGCCTCCGTAGGCCCGGCACGGTTGGCCAACACGGTGGAGGAACCGCAGCGTAGAAAGGATACAAGAAACTAAAACACCTCAAATGAAGCAAGAAAACCTGCTACAACTGCTAAATCGGTGAATAAAACACACTTACCTTCTCGTCTTTGGTCTGGTCAAGGTGGCAGTCCGGCAGAGGACAGGTAGGCAGTCCTCGGGACCAATGAATTCCTTGTTGCAAAAGTTTTTCAGCTACGGCAAAGTTGAAATTTTATTCACAAGGAATGAGGTGAATCTCCTCCCAGAAAAGCTGGTGACACAAAACGAAGCCCCAAACCGGCAAAGGTTTTAACCAGAAAGAGGAGGCCATTGCAGTCTTGGCCAAAAGGCCGAGAAGCGATCGGCCACATTTCCCCTCCCTTTCTCTCACTCGTCATCGAGAGGCTACAAGAGCCCGAGTCGTTCGGTAGCCTCTGTCCAAAAGCCAGGCCTTCGTCTCTCCGCAGCCCGATTGGATAGAGCCTGCCATGACCTGGGGAGGGGTAGGGGAACGGGCGTGGCCTGGTACTTGGGACTCGAGAGGCAGAGTGAGGCTTACCGTGAGGGTAGTGGCCGGGACGACTAGGCTCGTCGGCGGCTCTGGAGGAGGGGCCCGTACTTACTCGGGTTTCTCTTCATAACGTACAAGTCTTTCGCCTTTTACTAAAGACTTCCGTGGAGAGGGACGCCAATGAGTTAAAACTATTTTTGGCAGGCTCTGCCGTGTGGCCGAGCCTCGTGCGTTTGTGAAAAGGAAATAAAACGCCGCCCCCGGCAAGGTTGAGCGGTGCGACGAGGCGCGCTCGGGAGGAGGTGCTGAGACTCAGCCGTTGTTATGCGCAGTTGAAACCACTGCGCCACGGCAGGGGGAGAACTGCTCCGGGAGGTGGGCGCTGGAAGCAACCAGCGGGGGTTATCGCTTCTCGGCCTTTTGGCTAAGATCAAGTGTAGTATCTGTTCTTATCAGTTTAATATCTGATATGTCCCCTATAAGGGGGCAACATATTAAATGGATTTTTAGCACCGGGAGCTGAGACGAGGGGCTTGCTCCGTCCACTCCACGCATCGACCCGGTATTGCAGTGCCTCCGGGGGCGGTGCACCCTTCTCCTGCCTTGTGTAAAACCAAAATACTGACCCAAACGCAGAGGTTCGTCGCTCTGCCGGACGCCGGCCCGAAAAAGGCGCCAGTCGAGGGGGGGCGGCCAGCTGAAGCCTCGAAGAAGGCAGCGAGATTTGCACTTTATGATTGGCAGACGACGAGGGGATATTTGGGACCGGCATGGCTGTTAAATGTGCCCTGCACTTCCCCTCCCTTTCTCCCACTCGTCATCGAGAGCCCGAGTATTTCGGATGCTCGGTAGCCTGTGTCCAAAAGCCAGGCCTTCATTTCTCCGATTGGATAGAGCCTCTCAGAAGGTGGGGAGGGGACACTGCGGCGCCTCCGTAGGCCCGGCACGGTTGGCCAACACGGTGGAGGAACCGCAGCGTAGAAAGGATACAAGAAACTAAAACACCTCAAATGAAGCAAGAAAACCTGCTACAACTGCTAAATCGGTGAATAAAACACACTTACCTTCTCGTCTTTGGTCTGGTCAAGGTGGCAGTCCGGCAGAGGACAGGTAGGCAGTCCTCGGGACCAATGAATTCCTTGTTGCAAAAGTTTTTCAGCTACGGCAAAGTTGAAATTTTATTCACAAGGAATGAGGTGAATCTCCTCCCAGAAAAGCTGGTGACACAAAACGAAGCCCCAAACCGGCAAAGGTTTTAACCAGAAAGAGGAGGCCATTGCAGTCTTGGCCAAAAGGCCGAGAAGCGATCGGCCACATTTCCCCTCCCTTTCTCTCACTCGTCATCGAGAGGCTACAAGAGCCCGAGTCGTTCGGTAGCCTCTGTCCAAAAGCCAGGCCTTCGTCTCTCCGCAGCCCGATTGGATAGAGCCTGCCATGACCTTCGCTTCTCGGCCTTTTGGCTAAGACTGCGATCGCCTCCAGTGTCTGGATAAAACTTTTGCCTGTTTGTGGCGAAGTGTTACCAGGTTTTTGGGAGGATACTCACATTATTCCTTGTGAATAAAATTTCAACTTTGTTGTAGTTGAAATTGTTTCACACAAAGGAATTCATTGGTTCAGAGGACTGCTTACCTGTACTCTGCCGGAATAACATCTCGACCAGGCCAAACAAGACAAGGTAAGTGTGTTTTATTCACCTTTCTAACATTTTTAGTAGATTTTATTGCTCTTTTTAGAGCATTCTTTTACCTTATTTTAGTTGACTTGGTTTTAGACTGTTTTAGGTGTTTTAGCTTCTTTTTACCACTTTTACGTTGTGGTGCCTCCACCATGGCGGCCAACCATGCCGGCATGAGGAGGCACCACAGTGTCAGATTTACATTCAAAGAAAAAGATGGGAAAACCCTTGTTATGTCAAGGCTGACTTCTCAAGGAAAATGATCCAGAACATTTTGAAATTCTCCCCGCAGGATATAAATTGTATTTTGACTCTGCCATTTGGAAAAGGTTTCGATGTGAGTTTTGTCTCTGCTGCCGTGTTCAGAGATTTCTGGACACGCTTCGAAAATGAAAAACCCCAGTTTACTGCATTTAATGTTGAGAAACTGACTGATAATGCCGCTAAAACGGTAATTGTCAGAATGTTCAATGAGACTGTGAATGCAGATGACATTTGTTTGTGGCTGGGCAGATTTTGCACTGTTAAAGGCCAGGCTACCAAAGTGAGAGATGAGGATGGCATCTGGAATTGCGCTTGGAGGGTCCCCATCCAACAATGGCAAGACCCTCAAGGCTTCCAGGGCCTGAAACATCTGCCATCCATGATAGTTCTGGGAAACAACAGGGGCTACATTCATTACCAGGGCCAGCCCAAACTCTGCCGCAAGTGTGGTGAGAATGGGCACCTGGCAGAAGCGTGCCAGCAGATCATTTGTGGTAAATGTAGAGAAATTGGGCATACTTTCGAGGAATGCACCAATGGCAGAAAGTGCAATCTTTGTGGAGAAACAAACCACCTCTTCAGAGATTGCCCTAAGTCGTTTGCCAACAAATTAAAGGCAGCAAAGGCACAAAATGGCGGACAAGACGAAGCAGTTAGAGAGCTAATTGAAGAGGCTGGGCTGGAGAATTCAAATCTCCCGCCAAATCCTGTGATTGGAGGAGAAGGACCAGTAGAGGCGGGAGAAGGGGAGGGGCCTGCAGCTGCCCCACAAGTGGAGAACAGGGAAGAAGCAGTGGCAGTGCAGGCAGAAGGCGGAGCTAGCTCAGTGACTGGCTCAGAACAAAAATTTGGCCAGTCACAGAGTGATAGCGAGGATGTCCCCCTCCCCAATGCCCAGCCGGCCAAGAGACTAATTTCAGAATTGTCTTCTGAGTCTCCTGGAGCCTCGGAAAAGAGGGGAAGAGCTGAGAGCTACTCAGACAGTTCATCTGTGGAGGAGCCCAGAGTCTTCCCCTCCAATTCGCCTAATGAAGTCTCTTTTTTAACTATAGCTCTGCAATCAACCCCTAAGGACTCAAAGCTCAATGCCACCCTGCGTCAGAGGCCAACTCCTAGAGTCCGAAAGGGAAATGGAGCTCAACCCCGTCATCTCTCACCCATGAGAATGAAGGAAGAGCTCCATTCACAAGAAATCCACTAACTGCTGTTTTTAAACATTTGAAATCCCCCTTTTTTTTTAGTCTTTTAAGATGTCATACCTGCAAATTTTAACCATACTCATGACACTCACCTTCTCAACTATCAATGTGAGGAGTGTGAAGTCGAGAGTTAGAGCCCAGATTGTTTTATCCTTTCTTAACTCTTTTAAGTCTGATGTGTTTTTAATACAGGAATGCGGCCTACCATTTTTAAAACACTACAGAGAATGGGAGGAGTTATGGCCACAAACGTCGATATGGAGCGGCTCAAATGAAAACAAAAATGATGGAGTGGCCATTTTAATAAAAAACCCTCTAGTCTGGTGAAGGGCAGCACTGTGGTGAGAGATGGTCGGGCACTTTTAACACACTTGACTTTTATGGGGAAGGATTTTAACGTCTTAAATATTTATGGCTTTAATGACAAGAACGACAGGTATGACCTTTTAGAAGACCTGCAGCCCCACATGCTAGGCAGGGCACCTTTAGTTGTAGGGGGGGATTTTAATTGTATTTTAAGCAGGAACGACAGGAGAAGAATAGGGGACGATTTTAAAGTGGACAAGACTTCAGTTTTACTTCAAAGCATATGCAGTGATTTTAGACTTGTGGACTGTTTTAAAACCATGCATCCCAGAGAGGAGGGCTTCACCTGGTTCAGTAGTGATGGCACCCGAGCCTCTCGCATAGACTACATTTTATCACGTGATTGCCCACCAACCGATGCTAGATTGGAACCTGTTTTCTTTTCTGATCACGCAATTCTTTCCTGCACCCTTTCACTCTCTTCCGGTGTGACGGCAGGAAGTGGTCTGTGGAAGCTCAATTGCTCCCTGTTAGAAGACAGGGAGCTAGTTAGGCTGTACAGGGAGCAATACCGAGAGTGGCAGACCCTTCAAGACTTTTACGATACACGTGCACAGTGGTGGGAAATGGTGAAGGGAAAGACAAAGACGTTTTACAGACAGGCAGGGAAAAGAAAGAAAAAGAGGGACAACAGACGCATGTTGGGACTGCAGAAACGGCTTCAGAGGTATTTTAAACTAATCCAACATGGAA
Organism: Micropterus salmoides; assembly: GCF_014851395.1. Taxonomy (NCBI): domain Eukaryota; kingdom Metazoa; phylum Chordata; class Actinopteri; order Centrarchiformes; family Centrarchidae; genus Micropterus; species Micropterus salmoides. Next base: position 21,559 of record NW_024041754.1, on the reverse strand, counting down.
TGGATTTTAATGAAGAGATAAAACAAATTAAAACAGAGATGTCGGTTTTAGCAGAAATTAATAGCAAAGGTGTGATTTTAAGAAGCAAGGAAAGGGAAATAGAGGAAGGAGAGAAGTGCACAAGATATTTTTTTAAGAAAATCGTAAATAAAGGGGGGGCCATGTTGAGACTTAAAAAAGAAAACGGGTGCACAGCTGACACAACAGAGGAAATCAAAGAAACTGTCGAACATTTTTACCGTGAACTGTACGCATACAAAACTGTTAACGGGGACACCATGACCGAAGTTTTAAAATCCATTGACCAAGCAACAAACGACAACGTGCTTTTAACCCAAGATTTTACGATACCGGAATTAAACAAATGCATCAAATCTTTTAAGACAGGGAAGTCGCCGGGAGAAGACGGGCTTCCCTTGGAATTTTATCTGACATTTTGGGACATTTTAGCACCAGACTTGCTTGCTGTTTTTATGGATTTTGAACAAATGGACCGACTTCCTGACAGCTTTAGAGCAGGGATAGTGACTCTCCTTCACAAAGACAAAGACAAGACGGACTTGAAAAATTGGAGACCTATCACACTCTTAAATTTTGACTGTAAACTTTTTAGTAAACTTTTAGCCTCACGCATGTCCTTGTTTTTAGAAGATCTGATTCACCCGGATCAAGCCTGTGCCGTCCCGGGGAGGAAGATCACCGACAGCCTCGTACTGATCCGAGATACCATCTGTTACGCGAGAGACAGAAACATTCGGCTAGTAGTCCTGAATTTAGATTTTGAGAAAGCCTTTGATCGGGTCTCGCACCAGTACCTTTTCCAGGTACTGCAAAAAATGGGGTTCCCGAGAAGGTTTATAGCCTGGGTGGGACTGCTGTACCGGGAGATCAACAGCAAATTCATTGTTAACGGGCATCTGACAAGAGCAGTGGATATAAACTGCGGTGTCCGTCAGGGTTGTCCGTTATCTGCCCTCCTCTACGTTATCTGTATAGAACCACTGGCACAGACCTTGAGAAGGGACCAACGAATCCATGGGGTAGGAGTCCCAGGGAGCGGGGGACTCGAGACAAAATGTATTTTATATATGGACGACATCAACATTTTATGCACTGACCTTTTATCTGTCAACAGGACGCTGGACTTGACTGACTGGTTCGGACAGGCCTCTGGGTCAAAGCTGAACAGAAGCAAGACCCAAGCCCATTTTTATGGACCGTGGACAGCGACTGAGACGACAGGACTCCCCCTGACTGTGACCCAGACTGACCAAAAAATACTTGGGATCAGGTTTGATAGGGAGGGGGAGGGGAAAACAATTGGGCAGACATAGTAGGGAAAGTCAGGCAGAGACTAGGGTACTGGACACTTAGAGGACTGACTTTAGAAGGAAAGGTTTTAATCATCAAAGCAGTGATTTTACCTTTGCTTTTACTCATCAGTTCTGTTTTTATCCCGCCTAGGAGAGTGATCTTAGACCTGGAACGAGCCATCTTTTATTTTTTGTGGGGCTCCAAGTGGGAAAGACTGAGACGAAGCGTGATGAAGAAGCCAAAGGAGAAAGGAGGAAAAGGAGTGCCAGACCTGCACTTGTTCCTAGGAAGCAGATACACAGCACTACACATCGCAACCGCCACAGCCCCATCCAGAAACCCCAAGACCGCAGCAATGACACGGTTCTGGATGGGGTCCTACCTCAGAAAACTTAAGATCTTACCCACAAGTCTCAAAGTACCAGTGTCTTTTAACCTGCCACCAGCCTATGCTTTTATCCAGTCATTTTTAAGGCATTTTAACCTTGAGCAGGAGGAGTTGCAGGTTTTAACCACTCACCGCTCTCTCATTTCTGTTGTGCAGGAGCGGGAACCAGTGAGTCCAGTGCGCGGGCTTGCATTCGGCGAGCCCTCAACAGTTTGGCGCAACGTGAACCATCCAGCTCTTCCAAACAGACTCCGGGACCTGTCATGGATGGTGGCTCATGAGATCCTCCCAGTCAGGTCCGTAATGCACTCCCGGGGCATGTCGGCGCACTCAACTTGCCCCCGACCAGGTTGTGGCGCGCCTGAGTCGGTAAGGCATCTGCTCTGGGAGTGCAGCGCTGCCGTAGAACAGTGGGCAACGGCCGGCTCCTTGCAATTCCCGTACTTGCCAGCAAGGGAGGTCCTCACACCACAGCTGGTGCTGTACGGGGTGAGCCAAGGAAATCAGATACCAGCACGTACATTTGCCAAACAGTGGCTCACCCTAGCCGCCATCAAAGACGCCATATGGACCTCCAGAAACTTGCTGGCAAGAAAGCACATGCAGATCCCCCCCGTGGCTGTGATCCGGATGGCCGCAGCAACGGCCCAAACGGCCAGAGCTGCAGGCGGCGGGCCTAGGACACAGCCACAAAGAAGAATCGCCTCTGTGCCCATTCGGACGGAGGAGCCGGAGCCACACAAGGAAAGTTCAAGGCAGCGGCGGCCTGACCCTCCGGGTGAGGTTGGTGGGAAGGAGCTACAGGGTGAGGGTCTCCTCTGAGCGCCTGCACAAGATCCCGAGAGTCCAAATCTGTTTGGGGGAGCTGAATGAGTTCCCCTTTGATAGGGACTCACTACACTCCTGCACAACAGTGGACTTGGAGAAGAGCTTTTATTATCCATTTATTTTTTGTGAGTTTTATTTTAACAAATGCACTCCGCTTTGAAGACTTTTAACAGACACTCACAGACATGGACAAGCTGAAAACCATTTTATACCTTTAATTTATGACGTTATCTGTAATGCATTTTAAACACTTTTTTTAAATGTTGTTTTACAGAGAACATTTATCTATTTATTGACATGTTGTATTTTAAAAGGTAACTTGGAATTGACATATTATGAATCATGTTTGAATTGAGTGTCAATAAAATTTTTCTCAAAAGAAAAAAATCTGTTCTTATCAGTTTAATATCTGATATGTCCCCTATAAGGGGGCAACATATTAAATGGATTTTTAGCACCGGGAGCTGAGACGAGGGGCTTGCTCCGTCCACTCCACGCATCGACCCGGTATTGCAGTGCCTCCGGGGGCGGTGCACCCTTCTCCTGCCTTGTGTAAAACCAAAATACTGACCCAAACGCAGAGGTTCGTCGCTCTGCCGGACGCCGGCCCGAAAAAGGCGCCAGTCGAGGGGGGGCGGCCAGCTGAAGCCTCGAAGAAGGCAGCGAGATTTGCACTTTATGATTGGCAGACGACGAGGGGATATTTGGGACCGGCATGGCTGTTAAATGTGCCCTGCACTTCCCCTCCCTTTCTCCCACTCGTCATCGAGAGCCCGAGTATTTCGGATGCTCGGTAGCCTGTGTCCAAAAGCCAGGCCTTCATTTCTCCGATTGGATAGAGCCTCTCAGAAGGTGGGGAGGGGACACTGCGGCGCCTCCGTAGGCCCGGCACGGTTGGCCAACACGGTGGAGGAACCGCAGCGTAGAAAGGATACAAGAAACTAAAACACCTCAAATGAAGCAAGAAAACCTGCTACAACTGCTAAATCGGTGAATAAAACACACTTACCTTCTCGTCTTTGGTCTGGTCAAGGTGGCAGTCCGGCAGAGGACAGGTAGGCAGTCCTCGGGACCAATGAATTCCTTGTTGCAAAAGTTTTTCAGCTACGGCAAAGTTGAAATTTTATTCACAAGGAATGAGGTGAATCTCCTCCCAGAAAAGCTGGTGACACAAAACGAAGCCCCAAACCGGCAAAGGTTTTAACCAGAAAGAGGAGGCCATTGCAGTCTTGGCCAAAAGGCCGAGAAGCGATCGGCCACATTTCCCCTCCCTTTCTCTCACTCGTCATCGAGAGGCTACAAGAGCCCGAGTCGTTCGGTAGCCTCTGTCCAAAAGCCAGGCCTTCGTCTCTCCGCAGCCCGATTGGATAGAGCCTGCCATGACCTGGGGAGGGGTAGGGGAACGGGCGTGGCCTGGTACTTGGGACTCGAGAGGCAGAGTGAGGCTTACCGTGAGGGTAGTGGCCGGGACGACTAGGCTCGTCGGCGGCTCTGGAGGAGGGGCCCGTACTTACTCGGGTTTCTCTTCATAACGTACAAGTCTTTCGCCTTTTACTAAAGACTTCCGTGGAGAGGGACGCCAATGAGTTAAAACTATTTTTGGCAGGCTCTGCCGTGTGGCCGAGCCTCGTGCGTTTGTGAAAAGGAAATAAAACGCCGCCCCCGGCAAGGTTGAGCGGTGCGACGAGGCGCGCTCGGGAGGAGGTGCTGAGACTCAGCCGTTGTTATGCGCAGTTGAAACCACTGCGCCACGGCAGGGGGAGAACTGCTCCGGGAGGTGGGCGCTGGAAGCAACCAGCGGGGGTTATCGCTTCTCGGCCTTTTGGCTAAGATCAAGTGTAGTATCTGTTCTTATCAGTTTAATATCTGATATGTCCCCTATAAGGGGGCAACATATTAAATGGATTTTTAGCACCGGGAGCTGAGACGAGGGGCTTGCTCCGTCCACTCCACGCATCGACCCGGTATTGCAGTGCCTCCGGGGGCGGTGCACCCTTCTCCTGCCTTGTGTAAAACCAAAATACTGACCCAAACGCAGAGGTTCGTCGCTCTGCCGGACGCCGGCCCGAAAAAGGCGCCAGTCGAGGGGGGGCGGCCAGCTGAAGCCTCGAAGAAGGCAGCGAGATTTGCACTTTATGATTGGCAGACGACGAGGGGATATTTGGGACCGGCATGGCTGTTAAATGTGCCCTGCACTTCCCCTCCCTTTCTCCCACTCGTCATCGAGAGCCCGAGTATTTCGGATGCTCGGTAGCCTGTGTCCAAAAGCCAGGCCTTCATTTCTCCGATTGGATAGAGCCTCTCAGAAGGTGGGGAGGGGACACTGCGGCGCCTCCGTAGGCCCGGCACGGTTGGCCAACACGGTGGAGGAACCGCAGCGTAGAAAGGATACAAGAAACTAAAACACCTCAAATGAAGCAAGAAAACCTGCTACAACTGCTAAATCGGTGAATAAAACACACTTACCTTCTCGTCTTTGGTCTGGTCAAGGTGGCAGTCCGGCAGAGGACAGGTAGGCAGTCCTCGGGACCAATGAATTCCTTGTTGCAAAAGTTTTTCAGCTACGGCAAAGTTGAAATTTTATTCACAAGGAATGAGGTGAATCTCCTCCCAGAAAAGCTGGTGACACAAAACGAAGCCCCAAACCGGCAAAGGTTTTAACCAGAAAGAGGAGGCCATTGCAGTCTTGGCCAAAAGGCCGAGAAGCGATCGGCCACATTTCCCCTCCCTTTCTCTCACTCGTCATCGAGAGGCTACAAGAGCCCGAGTCGTTCGGTAGCCTCTGTCCAAAAGCCAGGCCTTCGTCTCTCCGCAGCCCGATTGGATAGAGCCTGCCATGACCTGGGGAGGGGTAGGGGAACGGGCGTGGCCTGGTACTTGGGACTCGAGAGGCAGAGTGAGGCTTACCGTGAGGGTAGTGGCCGGGACGACTAGGCTCGTCGGCGGCTCTGGAGGAGGGGCCCGTACTTACTCGGGTTTCTCTTCATAACGTACAAGTCTTTCGCCTTTTACTAAAGACTTCCGTGGAGAGGGACGCCAATGAGTTAAAACTATTTTTGGCAGGCTCTGCCGTGTGGCCGAGCCTCGTGCGTTTGTGAAAAGGAAATAAAACGCCGCCCCCGGCAAGGTTGAGCGGTGCGACGAGGCGCGCTCGGGAGGAGGTGCTGAGACTCAGCCGTTGTTATGCGCAGTTGAAACCACTGCGCCACGGCAGGGGGAGAACTGCTCCGGGAGGTGGGCGCTGGAAGCAACCAGCGGGGGTTATCGCTTCTCGGCCTTTTGGCTAAGATCAAGTGTAGTATCTGTTCTTATCAGTTTAATATCTGATATGTCCCCTATAAGGGGGCAACATATTAAATGGATTTTTAGCACCGGGAGCTGAGACGAGGGGCTTGCTCCGTCCACTCCACGCATCGACCCGGTATTGCAGTGCCTCCGGGGGCGGTGCACCCTTCTCCTGCCTTGTGTAAAACCAAAATACTGACCCAAACGCAGAGGTTCGTCGCTCTGCCGGACGCCGGCCCGAAAAAGGCGCCAGTCGAGGGGGGGCGGCCAGCTGAAGCCTCGAAGAAGGCAGCGAGATTTGCACTTTATGATTGGCAGACGACGAGGGGATATTTGGGACCGGCATGGCTGTTAAATGTGCCCTGCACTTCCCCTCCCTTTCTCCCACTCGTCATCGAGAGCCCGAGTATTTCGGATGCTCGGTAGCCTGTGTCCAAAAGCCAGGCCTTCATTTCTCCGATTGGATAGAGCCTCTCAGAAGGTGGGGAGGGGACACTGCGGCGCCTCCGTAGGCCCGGCACGGTTGGCCAACACGGTGGAGGAACCGCAGCGTAGAAAGGATACAAGAAACTAAAACACCTCAAATGAAGCAAGAAAACCTGCTACAACTGCTAAATCGGTGAATAAAACACACTTACCTTCTCGTCTTTGGTCTGGTCAAGGTGGCAGTCCGGCAGAGGACAGGTAGGCAGTCCTCGGGACCAATGAATTCCTTGTTGCAAAAGTTTTTCAGCTACGGCAAAGTTGAAATTTTATTCACAAGGAATGAGGTGAATCTCCTCCCAGAAAAGCTGGTGACACAAAACGAAGCCCCAAACCGGCAAAGGTTTTAACCAGAAAGAGGAGGCCATTGCAGTCTTGGCCAAAAGGCCGAGAAGCGATCGGCCACATTTCCCCTCCCTTTCTCTCACTCGTCATCGAGAGGCTACAAGAGCCCGAGTCGTTCGGTAGCCTCTGTCCAAAAGCCAGGCCTTCGTCTCTCCGCAGCCCGATTGGATAGAGCCTGCCATGACCTTCGCTTCTCGGCCTTTTGGCTAAGACTGCGATCGCCTCCAGTGTCTGGATAAAACTTTTGCCTGTTTGTGGCTAAGTGTTACCAGGTTTTTGGGAGGATACTCACATTATTCCTTGTGAATAAAATTTCAACTTTGTTGTAGTTGAAATTGTTTCACACAAAGGAATTCATTGGTTCAGAGGACTGCTTACCTGTACTCTGCCGGAATAACATCTCGACCAGGCCAAACAAGACAAGGTAAGTGTGTTTTATTCACCTTTCTAACATTTTTAGTAGATTTTATTGCTCTTTTTAGAGCATTCTTTTACCTTATTTTAGTTGACTTGGTTTTAGACTGTTTTAGGTGTTTTAGCTTTTTTTACCACTTTTACGTTGTGGTGCCTCCACCATGGCGGCCAACCATGCCGGCATGAGGAGGCACCACAGTGTCAGATTTACATTCAAAGAAAAAGATGGGAAAACCCTTGTTATGTCAAGGCTGGACTTCTCAAGGAAAATGATCCAGAACATTTTGAAATTCTCCCCGCAGGATATAAATTGTATTTTGACTCTGCCATTTGGAAAAGGTTTCGATGTGAGTTTTGTCTCTGCTGCCGTGTTCAGAGATTTCTGGACACGCTTCGAAAATGAAAAACCCCAGTTTACTGCATTTAATGTTGAGAAACTGACTGATAATGCCGCTAAAACGGTAATTGTCAGAATGTTCAATGAGACTGTGAATGCAGATGACATTTGTTTGTGGCTGGGCAGATTTTGCACTGTTAAAGGCCAGGCTACCAAAGTGAGAGATGAGGATGGCATCTGGAATTGCGCTTGGAGGGTCCCCATCCAACAATGGCAAGACCCTCAAGGCTTCCAGGGCCTGAAACATCTGCCATCCATGATAGTTCTGGGAAACAACAGGGGCTACATTCATTACCAGGGCCAGCCCAAACTCTGCCGCAAGTGTGGTGAGAATGGGCACCTGGCAGAAGCGTGCCAGCAGATCATTTGTGGTAAATGTAGAGAAATTGGGCATACTTTCGAGGAATGCACCAATGGCAGAAAGTGCAATCTTTGTGGAGAAACAAACCACCTCTTCAGAGATTGCCCTAAGTCGTTTGCCAACAAATTAAAGGCAGCAAAGGCACAAAATGGCGGACAAGACGAAGCAGTTAGAGAGCTAATTGAAGAGGCTGGGCTGGAGAATTCAAATCTCCCGCCAAATCCTGTGATTGGAGGAGAAGGACCAGTAGAGGCGGGAGAAGGGGAGGGGCCTGCAGCTGCCCCACAAGTGGAGAACAGGGAAGAAGCAGTGGCAGTGCAGGCAGAAGGCGGAGCTAGCTCAGTGACTGGCTCAGAACAAAAATTTGGCCAGTCACAGAGTGATAGCGAGGATGTCCCCCTCCCCAATGCCCAGCCGGCCAAGAGACTAATTTCAGAATTGTCTTCTGAGTCTCCTGGAGCCTCGGAAAAGAGGGGAAGAGCTGAGAGCTACTCAGACAGTTCATCTGTGGAGGAGCCCAGAGTCTTCCCCTCCAATTCGCCTAATGAAGTCTCTTTTTTAACTATAGCTCTGCAATCAACCCCTAAGGACTCAAAGCTCAATGCCACCCTGCGTCAGAGGCCAACTCCTAGAGTCCGAAAGGGAAATGGAGCTCAACCCCGTCATCTCTCACCCATGAGAATGAAGGAAGAGCTCCATTCACAAGAAATCCACTAACTGCTGTGTTTTTAAACATTTGAAATCCCCCTTTTTTTTAGTCTTTTAAGATGTCATACCTGCAAATTTTAACCATACTCATGACACTCACCTTCTCAACTATCAATGTGAGGAGTGTGAAGTCGAGAGTTAGAGCCCAGATTGTTTTATCCTTTCTTAACTCTTTTAAGTCTGATGTGTTTTTAATACAGGAATGCGGCCTACCATTTTTAAAACACTACAGAGAATGGGAGGAGTTATGGCCACAAACGTCGATATGGAGCGGCTCAAATGAAAACAAAAATGATGGAGTGGCCATTTTAATAAAAAACCCTCTAGTCCTGGTGAAGGGCAGCACTGTGGTGAGAGATGGTCGGGCACTTTTAACACACTTGACTTTTATGGGGAAGGATTTTAACGTCTTAAATATTTATGGCTTTAATGACAAGAACGACAGGTATGACCTTTTAGAAGACCTGCAGCCCCACATGCTAGGCAGGGCACCTTTAGTTGTAGGGGGGGATTTTAATTGTATTTTAAGCAGGAACGACAGGAGAAGAATAGGGGACGATTTTAAAGTGGACAAGACTTCAGTTTTACTTCAAAGCATATGCAGTGATTTTAGACTTGTGGACTGTTTTAAAACCATGCATCCCAGAGAGGAGGGCTTCACCTGGTTCAGTAGTGATGGCACCCGAGCCTCTCGCATAGACTACATTTTATCACGTGATTGCCCACCAACCGATGCTAGATTGGAACCTGTTTTCTTTTCTGATCACGCAATTCTTTCCTGCACCCTTTCACTCTCTTCCGGTGTGACGGCAGGAAGTGGTCTGTGGAAGCTCAATTGCTCCCTGTTAGAAGACAGGGAGCTAGTTAGGCTGTACAGGGAGCAATACCGAGAGTGGCAGACCCTTCAAGACTTTTACGATACACGTGCACAGTGGTGGGAAATGGTGAAGGGAAAGACAAAGACGTTTTACAGACAGGCAGGGAAAAGAAAGAAAAAGAGGGACAACAGACGCATGTTGGGACTGCAGAAACGGCTTCAGAGGTATTTTAAACTAATCCAACATGGAATGGATTTTAATGAAGAGATAAAACAAATTAAAACAGAGATGTCGGTTTTAGCAGAAATTAATAGCAAAGGTGTGATTTTAAGAAGCAAGGAAAGGGAAATAGAGGAAGGAGAGAAGTGCACAAGATATTTTTTTAAGAAAATCGTAAATAAAGGGGGGGCCATGTTGAGACTTAAAAAAGAAAACGGGTGCACAGCTGACACAACAGAGGAAATCAAAGAAACTGTCGAACATTTTTACCGTGAACTGTACGCATACAAAACTGTTAACGGGGACACCATGACCGAAGTTTTAAAATCCATTGACCAAGCAACAAACGACAACGTGCTTTTAACCCAAGATTTTACGATACCGGAATTAAACAAATGCATCAAATCTTTTAAGACAGGGAAGTCGCCGGGAGAAGACGGGCTTCCCTTGGAATTTTATCTGACATTTTGGGACATTTTAGCACCAGACTTGCTTGCTGTTTTTATGGATTTTGAACAAATGGACCGACTTCCTGACAGCTTTAGAGCAGGGATAGTGACTCTCCTTCACAAAGACAAAGACAAGACGGACTTGAAAAATTGGAGACCTATCACACTCTTAAATTTTGACTGTAAACTTTTTAGTAAACTTTTAGCCTCACGCATGTCCTTGTTTTTAGAAGATCTGATTCACCCGGATCAAGCCTGTGCCGTCCCGGGGAGGAAGATCACCGACAGCCTCGTACTGATCCGAGATACCATCTGTTACGCGAGAGACAGAAACATTCGGCTAGTAGTCCTGAATTTAGATTTTGAGAAAGCCTTTGATCGGGTCTCGCACCAGTACCTTTTCCAGGTACTGCAAAAAATGGGGTTCCCGAGAAGGTTTATAGCCTGGGTGGGACTGCTGTACCGGGAGATCAACAGCAAATTCATTGTTAACGGGCATCTGACAAGAGCAGTGGATATAAACTGCGGTGTCCGTCAGGGTTGTCCGTTATCTGCCCTCCTCTACGTTATCTGTATAGAACCACTGGCACAGACCTTGAGAAGGGACCAACGAATCCATGGGGTAGGAGTCCCAGGGAGCGGGGGACTCGAGACAAAATGTATTTTATATATGGACGACATCAACATTTTATGCACTGACCTTTTATCTGTCAACAGGACGCTGGACTTGACTGACTGGTTCGGACAGGCCTCTGGGTCAAAGCTGAACAGAAGCAAGACCCAAGCCCATTTTTATGGACCGTGGACAGCGACTGAGACGACAGGACTCCCCCTGACTGTGACCCAGACTGACCAAAAAATACTTGGGATCAGGTTTGATAGGGAGGGGGAGGGGAAAACAATTGGGCAGACATAGTAGGGAAAGTCAGGCAGAGACTAGGGTACTGGACACTTAGAGGACTGACTTTAGAAGGAAAGGTTTTAATCATCAAAGCAGTGATTTTACCTTTGCTTTTACTCATCAGTTCTGTTTTTATCCCGCCTAGGAGAGTGATCTTAGACCTGGAACGAGCCATCTTTTATTTTTTGTGGGGCTCCAAGTGGGAAAGACTGAGACGAAGCGTGATGAAGAAGCCAAAGGAGAAAGGAGGAAAAGGAGTGCCAGACCTGCACTTGTTCCTAGGAAGCAGATACACAGCACTACACATCGCAACCGCCACAGCCCCATCCAGAAACCCCAAGACCGCAGCAATGACACGGTTCTGGATGGGGTCCTACCTCAGAAAACTTAAGATCTTACCCACAAGTCTCAAAGTACCAGTGTCTTTTAACCTGCCACCAGCCTATGCTTTTATCCAGTCATTTTTAAGGCATTTTAACCTTGAGCAGGAGGAGTTGCAGGTTTTAACCACTCACCGCTCTCTCATTTCTGTTGTGCAGGAGCGGGAACCAGTGAGTCCAGTGCGCGGGCTTGCATTCGGCGAGCCCTCAACAGTTTGGCGCAACGTGAACCATCCAGCTCTTCCAAACAGACTCCGGGACCTGTCATGGATGGTGGCTCATGAGATCCTCCCAGTCAGGTCCGTAATGCACTCCCGGGGCATGTCGGCGCACTCAACTTGCCCCCGACCAGGTTGTGGCGCGCCTGAGTCGGTAAGGCATCTGCTCTGGGAGTGCAGCGCTGCCGTAGAACAGTGGGCAACGGCCGGCTCCTTGCAATTCCCGTACTTGCCAGCAAGGGAGGTCCTCACACCACAGCTGGTGCTGTACGGGGTGAGCCAAGGAAATCAGATACCAGCACGTACATTTGCCAAACAGTGGCTCACCCTAGCCGCCATCAAAGACGCCATATGGACCTCCAGAAACTTGCTGGCAAGAAAGCACATGCAGATCCCCCCCGTGGCTGTGATCCGGATGGCCGCAGCAACGGCCCAAACGGCCAGAGCTGCAGGCGGCGGGCCTAGGACACAGCCACAAAGAAGAATCGCCTCTGTGCCCATTCGGACGGAGGAGCCGGAGCCACACAAGGAAAGTTCAAGGCAGCGGCGGCCTGACCCTCCGGGTGAGGTTGGTGGGAAGGAGCTACAGGGTGAGGGTCTCCTCTGAGCGCCTGCACAAGATCCCGAGAGTCCAAATCTGTTTGGGGGAGCTGAATGAGTTCCCCTTTGATAGGGACTCACTACACTCCTGCACAACAGTGGACTTGGAGAAGAGCTTTTATTATCCATTTATTTTTTGTGAGTTTTATTTTAACAAATGCACTCCGCTTTGAAGACTTTTAACAGACACTCACAGACATGGACAAGCTGAAAACCATTTTATACCTTTAATTTATGACGTTATCTGTAATGCATTTTAAACACTTTTTTTAAATGTTGTTTTACAGAGAACATTTATCTATTTATTGACATGTTGTATTTTAAAAGGTAACTTGGAATTGACATATTATGAATCATGTTTGAATTGAGTGTCAATAAAATTTTTCTCAAAAGAAAAAAATCTGTTCTTATCAGTTTAATATCTGATATGTCCCCTATAAGGGGGCAACATATTAAATGGATTTTTAGCACCGGGAGCTGAGACGAGGGGCTTGCTCCGTCCACTCCACGCATCGACCCGGTATTGCAGTGCCTCCGGGGGCGGTGCACCCTTCTCCTGCCTTGTGTAAAACCAAAATACTGACCCAAACGCAGAGGTTCGTCGCTCTGCCGGACGCCGGCCCGAAAAAGGCGCCAGTCGAGGGGGGGCGGCCAGCTGAAGCCTCGAAGAAGGCAGCGAGATTTGCACTTTATGATTGGCAGACGACGAGGGGATATTTGGGACCGGCATGGCTGTTAAATGTGCCCTGCACTTCCCCTCCCTTTCTCCCACTCGTCATCGAGAGCCCGAGTATTTCGGATGCTCGGTAGCCTGTGTCCAAAAGCCAGGCCTTCATTTCTCCGATTGGATAGAGCCTCTCAGAAGGTGGGGAGGGGACACTGCGGCGCCTCCGTAGGCCCGGCACGGTTGGCCAACACGGTGGAGGAACCGCAGCGTAGAAAGGATACAAGAAACTAAAACACCTCAAATGAAGCAAGAAAACCTGCTACAACTGCTAAATCGGTGAATAAAACACACTTACCTTCTCGTCTTTGGTCTGGTCAAGGTGGCAGTCCGGCAGAGGACAGGTAGGCAGTCCTCGGGACCAATGAATTCCTTGTTGCAAAAGTTTTTCAGCTACGGCAAAGTTGAAATTTTATTCACAAGGAATGAGGTGAATCTCCTCCCAGAAAAGCTGGTGACACAAAACGAAGCCCCAAACCGGCAAAGGTTTTAACCAGAAAGAGGAGGCCATTGCAGTCTTGGCCAAAAGGCCGAGAAGCGATCGGCCACATTTCCCCTCCCTTTCTCTCACTCGTCATCGAGAGGCTACAAGAGCCCGAGTCGTTCGGTAGCCTCTGTCCAAAAGCCAGGCCTTCGTCTCTCCGCAGCCCGATTGGATAGAGCCTGCCATGACCTGGGGAGGGGTAGGGGAACGGGCGTGGCCTGGTACTTGGGACTCGAGAGGCAGAGTGAGGCTTACCGTGAGGGTAGTGGCCGGGACGACTAGGCTCGTCGGCGGCTCTGGAGGAGGGGCCCGTACTTACTCGGGTTTCTCTTCATAACGTACAAGTCTTTCGCCTTTTACTAAAGACTTCCGTGGAGAGGGACGCCAATGAGTTAAAACTATTTTTGGCAGGCTCTGCCGTGTGGCCGAGCCTCGTGCGTTTGTGAAAAGGAAATAAAACGCCGCCCCCGGCAAGGTTGAGCGGTGCGACGAGGCGCGCTCGGGAGGAGGTGCTGAGACTCAGCCGTTGTTATGCGCAGTTGAAACCACTGCGCCACGGCAGGGGGAGAACTGCTCCGGGAGGTGGGCGCTGGAAGCAACCAGCGGGGGTTATCGCTTCTCGGCCTTTTGGCTAAGATCAAGTGTAGTATCTGTTCTTATCAGTTTAATATCTGATATGTCCCCTATAAGGGGGCAACATATTAAATGGATTTTTAGCACCGGGAGCTGAGACGAGGGGCTTGCTCCGTCCACTCCACGCATCGACCCGGTATTGCAGTGCCTCCGGGGGCGGTGCACCCTTCTCCTGCCTTGTGTAAAACCAAAATACTGACCCAAACGCAGAGGTTCGTCGCTCTGCCGGACGCCGGCCCGAAAAAGGCGCCAGTCGAGGGGGGGCGGCCAGCTGAAGCCTCGAAGAAGGCAGCGAGATTTGCACTTTATGATTGGCAGACGACGAGGGGATATTTGGGACCGGCATGGCTGTTAAATGTGCCCTGCACTTCCCCTCCCTTTCTCCCACTCGTCATCGAGAGCCCGAGTATTTCGGATGCTCGGTAGCCTGTGTCCAAAAGCCAGGCCTTCATTTCTCCGATTGGATAGAGCCTCTCAGAAGGTGGGGAGGGGACACTGCGGCGCCTCCGTAGGCCCGGCACGGTTGGCCAACACGGTGGAGGAACCGCAGCGTAGAAAGGATACAAGAAACTAAAACACCTCAAATGAAGCAAGAAAACCTGCTACAACTGCTAAATCGGTGAATAAAACACACTTACCTTCTCGTCTTTGGTCTGGTCAAGGTGGCAGTCCGGCAGAGGACAGGTAGGCAGTCCTCGGGACCAATGAATTCCTTGTTGCAAAAGTTTTTCAGCTACGGCAAAGTTGAAATTTTATTCACAAGGAATGAGGTGAATCTCCTCCCAGAAAAGCTGGTGACACAAAACGAAGCCCCAAACCGGCAAAGGTTTTAACCAGAAAGAGGAGGCCATTGCAGTCTTGGCCAAAAGGCCGAGAAGCGATCGGCCACATTTCCCCTCCCTTTCTCTCACTCGTCATCGAGAGGCTACAAGAGCCCGAGTCGTTCGGTAGCCTCTGTCCAAAAGCCAGGCCTTCGTCTCTCCGCAGCCCGATTGGATAGAGCCTGCCATGACCTGGGGAGGGGTAGGGGAACGGGCGTGGCCTGGTACTTGGGACTCGAGAGGCAGAGTGAGGCTTACCGTGAGGGTAGTGGCCGGGACGACTAGGCTCGTCGGCGGCTCTGGAGGAGGGGCCCGTACTTACTCGGGTTTCTCTTCATAACGTACAAGTCTTTCGCCTTTTACTAAAGACTTCCGTGGAGAGGGACGCCAATGAGTTAAAACTATTTTTGGCAGGCTCTGCCGTGTGGCCGAGCCTCGTGCGTTTGTGAAAAGGAAATAAAACGCCGCCCCCGGCAAGGTTGAGCGGTGCGACGAGGCGCGCTCGGGAGGAGGTGCTGAGACTCAGCCGTTGTTATGCGCAGTTGAAACCACTGCGCCACGGCAGGGGGAGAACTGCTCCGGGAGGTGGGCGCTGGAAGCAACCAGCGGGGGTTATCGCTTCTCGGCCTTTTGGCTAAGATCAAGTGTAGTATCTGTTCTTATCAGTTTAATATCTGATATGTCCCCTATAAGGGGGCAACATATTAAATGGATTTTTAGCACCGGGAGCTGAGACGAGGGGCTTGCTCCGTCCACTCCACGCATCGACCCGGTATTGCAGTGCCTCCGGGGGCGGTGCACCCTTCTCCTGCCTTGTGTAAAACCAAAATACTGACCCAAACGCAGAGGTTCGTCGCTCTGCCGGACGCCGGCCCGAAAAAGGCGCCAGTCGAGGGGGGGCGGCCAGCTGAAGCCTCGAAGAAGGCAGCGAGATTTGCACTTTATGATTGGCAGACGACGAGGGGATATTTGGGACCGGCATGGCTGTTAAATGTGCCCTGCACTTCCCCTCCCTTTCTCCCACTCGTCATCGAGAGCCCGAGTATTTCGGATGCTCGGTAGCCTGTGTCCAAAAGCCAGGCCTTCATTTCTCCGATTGGATAGAGCCTCTCAGAAGGTGGGGAGGGGACACTGCGGCGCCTCCGTAGGCCCGGCACGGTTGGCCAACACGGTGGAGGAACCGCAGCGTAGAAAGGATACAAGAAACTAAAACACCTCAAATGAAGCAAGAAAACCTGCTACAACTGCTAAATCGGTGAATAAAACACACTTACCTTCTCGTCTTTGGTCTGGTCAAGGTGGCAGTCCGGCAGAGGACAGGTAGGCAGTCCTCGGGACCAATGAATTCCTTGTTGCAAAAGTTTTTCAGCTACGGCAAAGTTGAAATTTTATTCACAAGGAATGAGGTGAATCTCCTCCCAGAAAAGCTGGTGACACAAAACGAAGCCCCAAACCGGCAAAGGTTTTAACCAGAAAGAGGAGGCCATTGCAGTCTTGGCCAAAAGGCCGAGAAGCGATCGGCCACATTTCCCCTCCCTTTCTCTCACTCGTCATCGAGAGGCTACAAGAGCCCGAGTCGTTCGGTAGCCTCTGTCCAAAAGCCAGGCCTTCGTCTCTCCGCAGCCCGATTGGATAGAGCCTGCCATGACCTTCGCTTCTCGGCCTTTTGGCTAAGACTGCGATCGCCTCCAGTGTCTGGATAAAACTTTTGCCTGTTTGTGGCTAAGTGTTACCAGGTTTTTGGGAGGATACTCACATTATTCCTTGTGAATAAAATTTCAACTTTGTTGTAGTTGAAATTGTTCACACAAAGGAATTCATTGGTTCAGAGGACTGCTTACCTGTACTCTGCCGGAATAACATCTCGACCAGGCCAAACAAGACAAGGTAAGTGTTTTATTCACCTTTCTAACATTTTTAGTAGATTTTATTGCTCTTTTTAGAGCATTCTTTTACCTTATTTTAGTTGACTTGGTTTTAGACTGTTTAGGTGTTTTAGCTTCTTTTTTACCACTTTTACGTTGTGGTGCCTCCACCATGGCGGCCAACCATGCCGGCATGAGGAGGCACCACAGTGTCAGATTTACATTCAAAGAAAAAGATGGGAAAACCCTTGTTATGTCAAGGCTTGACTTCTCAAGGAAAATGATCCAGAACATTTTGAAATTCTCCCCGCAGGATATAAATTGTATTTTGACTCTGCCATTTGGAAAAGGTTTCGATGTGAGTTTTGTCTCTGCTGCCGTGTTCAGAGATTTCTGGACACGCTTCGAAAATGAAAAACCCCAGTTTACTGCATTTAATGTTGAGAAACTGACTGATAATGCCGCTAAAACGGTAATTGTCAGAATGTTCAATGAGACTGTGAATGCAGATGACATTTGTTTGTGGCTGGGCAGATTTGCACTGTTAAAGGCCAGGCTACCAAAGTGAGAGATGAGGATGGCATCTGGAATTGCGCTTGGAGGGTCCCCATCCAACAATGGCAAGACCCTCAAGGCTTCCAGGGCCTGAAACATCTGCCATCCATGATAGTTCTGGGAAACAACAGGGGCTACATTCATTACCAGGGCCAGCCCAAACTCTGCCGCAAGTGTGGTGAGAATGGGCACCTGGCAGAAGCGTGCCAGCAGATCATTTGTGGTAAATGTAGAGAAATTGGGCATACTTTCGAGGAATGCACCAATGGCAGAAAGTGCAATCTTTGTGGAGAAACAAACCACCTCTTCAGAGATTGCCCTAAGTCATTTGCCAACAAATTAAAGGCAGCAAAGGCACAAAATGGCGGACAAGACGAAGCAGTTAGAGAGCTAATTGAAGAGGCTGGGCTGGAGAATTCAAATCTCCCGCCAAATCCTGTGATTGGAGGAGAAGGACCAGTAGAGGCGGGAGAAGGGGAGGGGCCTGCAGCTGCCCCACAAGTGGAGAACAGGGAGAAGCAGTGGCAGTGCAGGCAGAAGGCGGAGCTAGCTCAGTGACTGGCTCAGAACAAAAATTTGGCCAGTCACAGAGTGAGCGAGGATGTCCCCCTCCCAATGCCCAGCCGGCCAAGAGACTAATTTCAGAATTGTCTTCTGAGTCTCCTGGAGCCTCGGAAAAGAGGGGAAGAGCTGAGAGCTACTCAGACAGTTCATCTGTGGAGGCCCAGAGTCTTCCCCTCCAATTCGCCTAATGAAGTCTCTTTTTTAACTATAGCTCTGCAATCAACCCCTAAGGACTCAAAGCTCAATGCCACCCTGCGTCAGAGGCCAACTCCTAGAGTCCGAAAGGGAAATGGAGCTCAACCCCGTCATCTCTCACCCATGAGAATGAAGGAAGAGCTCCATTCACAAGAAATCCACTAACTGCTTGTTTTTAAACATTTGAAATCCCCCTTTTTTTTAGTCTTTTAAGATGTCATACCTGCAAATTTTAACCATACTCATGACACTCACCTTCTCAACTATCAATGTGAGGAGTGTGAAGTCGAGAGTTAGAGCCCAGATTGTTTTATCCTTTCTTAACTCTTTTAAGTCTGACGTGTTTTTAATACAGGAATGCGGCCTACCATTTTTAAAACACTACAGAGAATGGGAGGAGTTATGGCCACAAACGTCGATATGGAGCGGCTCAAATGAAAACAAAAATGATGGAGTGGCCATTTTAATAAAAAACCCTCTAGTCTGGTGAAGGGCAGCACTGTGGTGAGAGATGGTCGGGCACTTTTAACACACTTGACTTTTATGGGGAAGGATTTTAACGTCTTAAATTTATGGCTTTAATGACAAGAACGACAGGTATGACCTTTTAGAAGACCTGCAGCCCCACATGCTAGGCAGGGCACCTTTAGTTGTAGGGGGGGATTTTAATTGTATTTTAAGCAGGAACGACAGGAGAAGAATAGGGGACGATTTAAAGTGGACAAGACTTCAGTTTTACTTCAAAGCATATGCAGTGATTTTAGACTTGTGGACTGTTTTAAAACCATGCATCCCAGAGAGGAGGGCTTCACCTGGTTCAGTAGTGATGGCACCCGAGCCTCTCGCATAGACTACATTTTATCACGTGATTGCCCACCAACCGATGCTAGATTGGAACCTGTTTCTTTTCTGATCACGCAATTCTTTCCTGCACCCTTTCACTCTCTTCCGGTGTGACGGCAGGAAGTGGTCTGTGGAAGCTCAATTGCTCCCTGTTAGAAGACAGGGAGCTAGTTAGGCTGTACAGGGAGCAATACCGAGAGTGGCAGACCCTTCAAGACTTTTACGATACACGTGCACAGTGGTGGGAAATGGTGAAGGGAAAGACAAAGACGTTTTACAGACAGGCAGGGAAAAGAAAGAAAAAGAGGGACAACAGACGCATGTTGGGACTGCAGAAACGGCTTCAGAGGTATTTTAAACTAATCCAACATGGAATGGATTTTAATGAAGAGATAAAACAAATTAAAACAGAGATGTCGGTTTTAGCAGAAATTAATAGCAAAGGTGTGATTTTAAGAAGCAAGGAAAGGGAAATAGAGGAAGGAGAGAAGTGCACAAGATTTTTTTAAGAAAATCGTAAATAAAGGGGGGGCCATGTTGAGACTTAAAAAAGAAAACGGGTGCACAGCTGACACAACAGAGGAAATCAAAGAAACTGTCGAACATTTTTACCGTGAACTGTACGCATACAAAACTGTTAACGGGGACACCATGACCGAAGTTTTAAAATCCATTGACCAAGCAACAAACGACAACGTGCTTTTAACCCAAGATTTTACGATACCGGAATTAAACAAATGCATCAAATCTTTTAAGACAGGGAAGTCGCGGGAGAAGACGGGCTTCCCTTGGAATTTTATCTGACATTTTGGGACATTTTAGCACCAGACTTGCTTGCTGTTTTTATGGATTTTGAACAAATGGACCGACTTCCTGACAGCTTTAGAGCAGGGATAGTGACTCTCCTTCACAAAGACAAAGACAAGACGGACTTGAAAAATTGGAGACCTATCACACTCTTAAATTTTGACTGTAAACTTTTTAGTAAACTTTAGCCTCACGCATGTCCTTGTTTTTAGAGATTCACCCGGATCAAGCCTGTGCCGTCCCGGGGAGGAAGATCACCGACAGCCTCGTACTGATCCGAGATACCATCTGTTACGCGAGAGACAGAAACTTCGGCTAGTAGTCCTGAATTTAGATTTTGAGAAAGCCTTTGATCGGGTCTCGCACCAGTACCTTTTCCAGGTACTGCAAAAAATGGGGTTCCCGAGAAGGTTTATAGCCTGGGGGACTGCTGTACCGGGAGATCAACAGCAAATTCATTGTTAACGGGCATCTGACAAGAGCAGTGGATATAAACTGCGGTGTCCGTCAGGGTTGTCCGTTATCTGCCCTCCTCTACGTTATCTGTATAGAACCACTGGCACAGACCTTGAGAAGGGACCAACGAATCCATGGGGTAGGAGTCCCAGGGAGCGGGGGACTCGAGACAAAATGTATTTTATATATGGACGACATCAACATTTTATGCACTGACCTTTTATCTGTCAACAGGACGCTGGACTTGACTGACTGGTTCGGACAGGCTCTGGGTCAAAGCTGAACAGAAGCAAGACCCAAGCCCATTTTTATGGACCGTGGACAGCGACTGAGACGACAGGACTCCCCCTGACTGTGACCCAGACTGACCAAAAAATACTTGGGATCAGGTTTGATAGGGAGGGGGAGGGGAAAACCAAATTGGGCAGACATAGTAGGGAAAGTCAGGCAGAGACTAGGGTACTGGACACTTAGAGGACTGACTTTAGAAGGAAAGGTTTTAATCATCAAAGCAGTGATTTTACCTTTGCTTTTACTCATCAGTTCTGATTTATCCCGCCTAGGAGAGTGATCTTAGACCTGGAACGAGCCATCTTTTATTTTTTGTGGGGCTCCAAGTGGGAAAGACTGAGACGAAGCGTGATGAAGAAGCCAAAGGAGAAAGGAGGAAAAGGAGTGCCAGACCTGCACTTGTTCCTAGGAAGCAGATACACAGCACTACACATCGCAACCGCCACAGCCCCATCCAGAAACCCCAAGACCGCAGCAATGACACGGTTCTGGATGGGGTCCTACCTCAGAAAACTTAAGATCTTACCCACAAGTCTCAAAGTACCAGTGTCTTTTAACCTGCCACCAGCCTATGCTTTTATCCAGTCATTTTTAAGGCATTTTAACCTTGAGCAGGAGGAGTTGCAGGTTTTAACCACTCACCGCTCTCTCATTTCTGTTGTGCAGGAGCGGGAACCAGTGAGTCCAGTGCGCGGGCTTGCATTCGGCGAGCCCTCAACAGTTTGGCGCAACGTGAACCATCCAGCTCTTCCAAACAGACTCCGGGACCTGTCATGGATGGTGGCTCATGAGATCCTCCCAGTCAGGTCCGTAATGCACTCCCGGGGCATGTCGGCGCACTCAACTTGCCCCCGACCAGGTTGTGGCGCGCCTGAGTCGGTAAGGCATCTGCTCTGGGAGTGCAGCGCTGCCGTAGAACAGTGGGCAACGGCCGGCTCCTTGCAATTCCCGTACTTGCCAGCAAGGGAGGTCCTCACACCACAGCTGGTGCTGTACGGGGTGAGCCAAGGAAATCAGATACCAGCACGTACATTTGCCAAACAGTGGCTCACCCTAGCCGCCATCAAAGAGCCATATGGACCTCCAGAAACTTGCTGGCAAGAAAGCACATGCAGATCCCCCCGTGGCTGTGATCCGGATGGCCGCAGCAACGGCCCAAACGGCCAGAGCTGCAGGCGGCGGGCCTAGGACACAGCCACAAAGAAGAATCGCC
>NW_024041753.1:0-44026 GCF_014851395.1 Micropterus salmoides | reverse complement strand
ACATAGGGAGAGCTTGTGTTTGTATCTTTCAGTTTCAATTTCAATTTATTGATGGATAGCCCCCTGAGATGCAGCCAGTGGCGTTTCTCCCACAAGCCAAGGGAAGCCAGGCTTCCCCTGTTTTATCAGACTCTATTAGCATTTCAATAAAAACACAATGTTTATAGTTTCAATAAATCTTATAAGCTGTTGCAGTCATCTCTTCCCCATTTCTCACTATCTTACAAGAAGTGACACACGCCCCCTAATGCTATGCGTTGGATGTGTGGTGAAACACTATACTGCACCACCGTAACTGGCCTTCAGTCTGACTACGCGAGGAGCTAGGCAGAGTTAGCATCCCTTTGTGAAAAAAAATGTAATGATAACCAATCAGATGAGGCCACTGCCTAACTGTGATTTGTCAGGATGATGCTAAAGGGAAGCCAGCCGCGGTCTGGCTTCACACCAATCAAATCACAGCATGCGATCAACGTCATTCAGATGAAATAACAGGAGCTGTTAGCAACTTTAGCTGGTGCAGTTATGGAGGGTGCAGATTTGAAGTTTTTAGTTAATAAATAGTTTTACTAAACTACCACTACAGCAGCAACTTAAGATTAAATCTGACGGAAGACCAACACCCAAACTGGAGCTGGCCTGGAGAGGAAAAAGGGGTTTTGGACGTTCAATGAGGAAAGCTATATCTGTACAGTGTGGATAGCTTGTAGCGCCAAACTTCAAATGACTCTGTTGTTGCGGAGGACGAAAGCCAGTGGGAAATTCTATAACTTGGTTATTGACCACTTTGCCTCCATGAAAGACAGGAGAATGGCCTTCCTTTTCAAATAGTGAGTGAAATGTCACTCCTTCTCTCTCTGATCTTAACTGAACTGCAGCTATTTGTGTAATTTTTAATGTGGTTATATTGTTTGTTTGCTTTGCTTGCCTGGATTTAGCTGTGAATGAATAGTCAGTTGAAGTAACCTTATTGTTTTTTCTGCGGTTGTGTACGCATAGATAATGAGCACCACAGACGGCACCTGCCACAGGGCACTGGGCCAGGCTACCTGAATAATTGTCTATACTCTGTTGGTCGGGTACTCGGTTGTTGTCCAGTGATGTTGTGTTATGAACATTTGGCCAAGCATTAAGAAGTGTGTTTGAGCTTGTGTGATTGAGCTTGTGAATGCTTCTTTTATTCCTAACCCATAAGCAGCGGGCTATGTATGCTATTTGGGGTGAGAGAGAGAGACTGAGTGAGTGAGAGAAAGAAAGCGTACATCCCGGTAGATGCAACTTTCAGCGTCTGTATTGATAACAGATAGTGTGCATCTTTAAAGTTTGATTCAATTTTGTGTAAAATTATACCCTGCATTGTAATAGCACAATGCATTAGATAATTGCCCTGCAAAAAGGATATCACCTCTCACTTAGCTTCCCCAAAAATTTACCCCACCCCACCCCACTGGATGCAGCATCTCATTTTCAAGAGGGTCCAAAGACACACATACATAATACAACAGGAAAAAAACTCACCCAGACCGAAGACACAATAAGTACATCTCATTTACCTAATTACACAATTGGTACCCATAATATTAGAGATTCAATACAAAAAGGTATCACATAAGAAGTATGAGGTCCAGTCCACAGGAGGTAAATCAATTAGACGATTACATGAAGCAAAATACAATTACAAGCAATACTGTTTAGTACAGTATCAGTAACATGCACACACATTGTTAACTAAAATCACATGTTGTAACTAAAATCAAACTTTAAAAAACCTTTATTATTTTGTAGGTTTACTCTAAAACATTTCCCATATATGATGGATATAGTGTGTATTGTCAATGCACAATATTCTCACAACCACAACATTGCAAGACATTCTCACATGGCCAACTCTGCAATCATACAACTGTCTTGAGTTGTCCGATGACATGACATGCTCATTTAACATAAGAGTGGTGTTACAATGAATGGTGTCAGAAAAGTTGGGAAGGCTGCAAATGTTAAAGTAGACTTACTCCTTGAGACCTGGACCAGCTCAGTGACACTGAAAACTCCCGATGTCACAAAACTCTCCTGGAACTCTGGACCATCTGTAGAAATACAGCAGCAATTTGTGTGTGAGTCTAGAAAAGTAGCAGTTAGTAGTTTCTTTTGATGGCTTGATTTTATGTTTTGTTGCCCCCTTTTTATTCTGTTATTTCAGTGTGTGTCGTTTTGTTTTTCAGTCTGTAGCATTATTATAATTTAGCACACCACGAACGATATGGGCTGTGTTACTACATTTATTTATATTTTGAAAACCTTTTATCATAATACAACAGCAGTGGTCCTAAAAGAAGAAGGAGAACAAACTGTCAGGTTTAAGGTAGATACAGATATGTGGTACAGCCAAAACATTTTCCTACATGCAGATGATCTGTTATTTTAACTAATCACAATGCTTTGCTAATATTTGAATATCCTTAATGACTTGGTTCTCATCTATTACAGCAGTTCCCAACTTTTTAGGCAACGCACACCCTTCTACATCTTGACCGGGTTGCTGTACCCCCTTTCTCTCTGGGTTTGCATATATATATATATGGCAGTAAAAAAATTTTTCTCATACTGTGATGGTTAAACTTTGCAATCAATCCACAGTTCACCTGCCTGCCGAACCATGCGGAGGGAGGTGGAGGTTTTTATTTCTAAAAAATTCCACAAAAAATAATTGTTGAAGTTATTGCACTACTACATCACCATTACATTTTCCTGTCGCACACCCCCTAGAGGCAACTCATGCACGCACCACACTTTGGGAATCGCTGATCTATTATATGAAACAGAGCTGTTGGCCTATTTAAGTAATTACTGGTATTACTAAAGACCTTAACTCAATCTTTGATGGTTTATTATTATTCAATTTTTAGTATTTCTTTTTTAACACACACAAACACACTTACTGTTTTATTATTTATTTTATTTTAATATATTAAAATTTTTCTAACACACACACACACACACACACACGCTTTAATTACTTGTTTAATGAAATGTATGGGGTTGATTGTTCTTATGTAGTTTGTATGATGCTTTGGCAATATTGTTGTTATACATTCATGCCAATAAAGCTAATTTGAATTGAAATTGATGGGAATGATATGCTGTATATCAACAAGAATCATTTGTTCTGTAATTTTAACTGTATTAAAAGTAAGCGTTTTGCCATCTTGAAGATGTTTCAGTATAGAATCAATTATCAATGCCCTGTAATTCCTTCAATGCTGCAGGAGATGTTGTTAGTCTGGACAATGACACAAATATAACTGAAGACTGGATGACATTAGAGAAAAATCATCCATAATGCTTTATTTTCTGTAATTCTCTAATATAGTAGCAAGTTGTTTAAGGTAAGTAAGTTTAAGGAAAGAGACAATTAAATTAACATTAAAAGAAGAAAAAAGAAATTAGCTTATGAACAGGTAAAATGTTAAAGAGTATGCATGTTACATGTACAAGATCCTACATTACCCATTGTGGCGGTTCGACTGTCCTCCTGATCTGAGCCCACTCCCGTACGACTGGGACTGCTGCTCTGCTCTGCCTCTGAGAGAGAGAGAGAGAGAGATTGATTGATGTTTAATGAAATGTATGGGGTTGATTGTTCTTATGTAGTTTGTATGATTCTTTGGCAATATTGTTGTTATACATTCATGCCAATAAAGCTAATTTGAATTGAATTGAAAGAGAGTATTCCGGATTTCAGCTGATAGATGTAAACCCTTTAAAACTTTATTTATCAATAAATCAATTTTAATGAGTCAGCAGATTAACAGTCAGAGACAGAGAACATTCCTGATCTCAGATGAAAAAGCCAAGCAAAGGTGAAGAACACTTCACAGCAGAAGTACAGGATTGATGAAGAATATAATTGTATGATTTTTAAATAATTTATTTGCATTTTATTGTATCTGATACATCAGAAAAGATAAGATCATACGTTTCCTGTAGTTCTTGACCAGGTTTGCACACACTGCAGCAGGGATTTTGGCCCACTCCTCCTTACAGACCTTCTCCAGATCCTTCAGGTTTCGGGGCTGTCGCTGGGCAATACGGACTTTCAGCTCCCTCCAAAGATTTTCTATTAGGTTCATGTCTGGAGACTGGTAAGGCCACTCCAGGACCTTGAGATGCTTCTTACGGAGCCAGTTTCCCTGGCTGTGTGTTTCGGGTCGTTGTCATGCTGGAAGACCCAGCCACGACCCATCTTCAATGCTCTTACTGAGGGAAGGAGGTTGTTGGCCAAGATCTCGTGATACATGGCCCCATCCATCCTCCCCTCAATACGTCGTCCTGTCCCCTTTGCAGAAAAGCATCCCCAAAGAATGATGTTTCCACCTCCATGCTTCACGTTGGGATGGTGTTCTTGGGGTTGTACTCATCCTTCTTCTTTGAAGTTTTAGACCATAAAGCTCTATTTTTGTCTCATCAGACCACATGACCTTCTCCCATTCCTCCTCTGGATCATCCAGATGGTCACTGGCAAACTTCAGACGGGCCTGGACATGCGCTGGCTTGAGCAGGGGGACCTTGCGTGCGCTGCAGGATTTGTGTTACTAATGGTTTTCTTTGAGACTGTGGTCCCAGCTCTCTTCAGGTCATTGACCAGGTCCTGCCGTGTAGTTCTGGGCTGATCCCGCACCTTCCTCATGATCACTGATGTCCCACGAGGTGAGAACTTGCATGGAGCCCCAGACCGAGGGAGATTGACCGTCATCTTGAACTTCTTCCATTTTCTAATAATTGCGCCAACAGTTGTTGCCTTCTCACCAAGCTGCTTGCCTATTGTCCTGTAGGCCATCCCAGCCTTGTGCAGGTCTACAATTTTATCCCTGATGTCCTTACACAGCTCTCTGGTCTTGGCCATTGTGGAGAGGTTGGAGTCTGTTTGATTGAGTGTGTGGACAGGTGTCTTTTATACAGGTAACAAGTTCAAACAGGTGCAGTTAATACAGGTAATGAGTGGAGAACAGGAGGGCTTCTTAAAGGAGAACTAACAGGTCTGTGAGAGCGGAATTCTTACTGGTTGGTAGGTGAAATACTTATGTCATGCAATAAAATGCAAATGAATTATTTAAAAATCATACGATGTGATTTTCTGGATTTTTGTTTTAGATTCCGTCTCTCACAGTTGAAGTGTACCTATGATAAAAGACATACAGACCTCTACATGCTTTGTAAGTAGGAAAACCTGCAAAATCAGCAGTGTATCAAATACTTGTTCTCCCCACTGTATCTACCATCTTCTACGTCATGCTTGTTGTCATGGTCGCCTCCTGCGTGTTCCACATCAAATTTCTCAATCAGGCAATGAAAATGTTTGATGCCACAGAGGTGGTCCCTATCAACTTTGTTGTGCTATTGTTGCAGGGATAGTATTTTACCAGGAATTTGAAGCCTGGCTTTACTGAACATTTTTGCGTTTACCACTACCACTACACCTGATTTAAAAAAAATCAATACACATCCATTTTTGGGATGGCTAATACTTAGCGATTGGATTTTATCTAGTTTGTTAGTCAAAATCATAGAATGGATTTAAAAATCAATCAGCTGAGAGATGTGTGCGAGTGGCGAGTTAGCTACCTTAGAAAAGCTCTCGTAGCTTTTTAGTAGAATAAATAAACAAAATATCAAAACAAAATGTCACATAAAATAAATAGTTTTACACTTGTTTTCTTTATCAAACTTTCATCGAACTAAAAGCCTTAAATTGTTAAATTATAAGTTGGTAAATTATTGTAAAACATACTTCATTCAAACTTGACAGAAACTAATCAAAACTCCCCAAAACCATCTTGGTTAGTCTTTCCACTGTTATTACCTGATATGTGATATGCTGCTCCCAATTTATTTTCATTATAATATGAATTCGAGCTGAAAAGCAGGATGAAGTTAAAGCTAAATCTACAGGAGAAAACTTTACTAAAAGCTATAAATAATGCCTGAGAGCCTCACTGCATTATATCCTATTATTTTTACATTTTAAATTGTCACCTCACACCAGTTTGTGTTTCCTTTTATATAAATAAAAACATTTCCACCATAAAATAGTGCAGAAAAGGAAGAAACCCAGAGGAAATTAAGTCTTTAATGCTCAAAATCTTCTGGGGGTGGACCCACAGACCCCCCACTTAGTGCCCCATACAAGAAAATAGTCTCTGGGTTCACACACAGTTTCTGGGAGGACTTTCACTTTTTCATTAAATATAATTACTTATTCATATGGATTTTTTGTTCCCTGGGAAAATAATAAATGTGTAGTTTGCCATTCAATTATTGTTTTTTTTAATAACAACAACTATTAACAACTATTAAGGGCAAACAGCCAACATCTTTTTTGATGGTGGGCGGTAAGGGACCTGGATAAAGACCCAAAAATCATCATAAAGTGCTTCTACGGCAGAGATAGATAGCAACTGGCCAATCAGTAGCAGCAGCCAACTAACAGCTGTAGCAACAGTCGCAGTTTTGGGATTATAAAGACAAAGCTGGTTAATTAATCAAAGTAATCAAACACTGGTGTTTGATTAATGGATCTGTCCTACTAATAAAATTTTTTACACATTTTATGCCAGAAGAGGGCAGGGCACTGAAATACATTTTTCATGGCACACATTTTGACATGTCACAGAGGTTTAAATAATAACATTAATGGCTACTTTGTATTAAGGTGGGCTGGGTTATGAGCAGGCTGGCACACTGTGTCTTACTTGGATGAAACAGATGCCGTGTTACTCTGCTACAACTTTGAACCTTGGCAAAAATATAGTGTAGGAAACAGTTTGTACAGATGATCATTGGGGATATGCAAACTGTACAAGAAATTAACCACATAACCAAGCTACGCAGCTGCAGCTGTCAAATACAGGAAGGACAACGGGCAAAAAATTGTGGGTGTATGTAGATAGAAATGGCTCATTCAAAAGGTAATAAAAACATAACGGTTCATTATGTAAGTTTTTATACACCACGGAAAACATAATTATGGATATTATATTGCATTTCTGTCAACACATCCTCGAAATATTACTAACTTAATGAACACTTCATCAACTTATTTCTTGCACTACCATATGGCATATACTGAGCACATTCATGCTCCCCAGACAAGCGGGAACCTCAGGGTCTCAGTGCTGTAAACTGCCATTATTTATAATGGCCAGCAGGGGCGAGTCAGTTAACACATTTACCTCTGTAAACACTTTCCTAATGAGTTTATGGTCTCAGTTGATAGTTTCAAGTCTTCTTCAGCACAGCATGATGTTCATTTAGTAAATGATGGTCCCATTTAGAGGAAAATAAACCACAAAGCAGGGGATGCTTTAGTGTGGGGCTACCTTGCTCTGAACACACTGGCCAGCGCAGCACTCAAAGCTTACCGCTTATCAGAGCTTTCAACCACTTCCAACGGTCTTCTTCAAACTGGCAAGCAGGTGTCATCACGAGTCCTCAGGTCAAGAACAAACTTTGATATACTAGCGAGCAAAGAGAAATCTAAAACTGTCACTATTAGTCACCTGTGTTCATGTGAGGACTGACTAAGCATAAAGACCAGCGTACATGAAACCACCACACAGACCAGTATCACAGTTTGAACTCTAACCACCATTAACAACATCAAAGATCAGTGGCGAGGACTCCCTGATAGAAAGAGTGTCCAACAGATACAATTAGTTGATAATGGTTCCCAGTTCTGGGGGTTTGCAGTACAGTGTTAGAATTAAAATATTAACTGTATTTGTTTAAAGATAAATTCATAAGGGTAGTTGTAACCAGAGTTAAGTTTAATTGTATAAAGATAACCAGCCAACTGCGTGGTGAAATTATATTTTAAATGAGACCAAGGTAGATGCTGTAATCATATACTGTATATGTATAATCAGTTTAGTTTAGTGGTGATGGTAATGATGATATAATATACACTATGTTAGGTAGACCTGGTCAATTGCTTGTTAACACAAATGGCTAATCAGCCAATCACATGGCAGCAACTCAATGCATTTAGGCATGTAGATGTGGTCAAGACAACTTGCTGAAGTTTAAACCGAGCATCAGAATGGGGAAGAAAGGGGATTTAAGTGACTTTGAACGTGGCATGGTTGTTGGTGCCAGACGGGCTGGTCTGAGTATTTCACAAACTGCTGATCTACTGGGATTTTCACACATAACCATCTCTAGGGTTTACAGAGAATGGTCCGAAAAAGAGAAAATATCCAGTGAGTGGCAGTTGTGTGACGCCTTGTTGATGTCAGAGGTCAGAGGAGAATGGGCAGACTGGCTCCAGATGACAGAAAGGCAACAGTAACTCAAATAACCACTCATTACAACTAAGGAATAACATCTCTGAACGCACAACAGGTCGAACCTTGAAGCAGATGGGCTATAGCAGCAGAAGACCGCACCAGCTACCACTCCTGTCAGCTAAGAACAGGAAACTGAGGCTACAATTTGCACAGGCTCACCAAAACTGGACAATAGAAGATTGGAAATATACGTTGGCCTCGTCTGATGAGTCTCGATTTCAGCTGCATTCAGATAGTAGGATCAGGATTTGGCGTAAACAAAATCTTGCCTTGTATCAACAGTTCAGGCTGGTGGTGGTGTGGAGATATTTTCTTGGCATACTTTGAGCCCAGCTGAACATCGTAAACACGACAGCCTACCTGAGTATTGTTACTGACCATGACCATATGTCAGCTGAGACGTTTGTACTTAAAAAAACTACAACAGTACTTTAGCTTTGTTAGTATGATGTCTTTTGTAATTCAAACCAAAAGGAAGCGTGAAAAATATCTAGAAATATGTTCAATATATTACCCCTCCCACTCACGAAACGTTTACGGTTAAGTATACATTTGCTTATACAAAACCTTTTCATGAACATCAGTTGCAGGAATTCTTCAGCCAAAGTTCAACGACTCTAGAAACTGGATGCTTCAAGGATAGTGA
The DNA here is from genome assembly GCF_014851395.1 of Micropterus salmoides. Lineage (NCBI taxonomy): Eukaryota > Metazoa > Chordata > Actinopteri > Centrarchiformes > Centrarchidae > Micropterus > Micropterus salmoides. The sequence goes on along the minus strand of NW_024041753.1, from coordinate 35,038 downwards.
CAACTTGGCCAAGTTAATGGCAGCTATCACCGTTTCCGTTGGTCTGCTTTGAACTTGTTTATACACTAAAACTACATCACACTCAATCTCACAAACCGAACACACCGCCATGCCCACATACACATCAAATGGTTAAACACTCAGCACAAGGCCTATTCTAGAAAGACAAAGGCCTGTAAAACTCACATAAAAAATGAATACGATGTCAAAAAACGTTTTGTTCAGTTAATAGTATCTAATCTGCTAATTAAATGTTTGTGGAATTTAACTACTGCTTAATTTCTGCTTAAATTCTGGTGTAGCATTTGTAGCACATTACAAAGGCTATGGCACCATCTAGTGGATGAAATCTGCAATAGCCTTGCCTTCCAGAAACTTTTTTAGCATTGGACCTTGTTTTTTATTAGGCTGCAAAAACTCAATTAATTGTGGGGTTGACCTATTTAAATATTACATTGAGTGTGTTTTTACATTTATTTGTTAATAGACTATAGCTATAACTGTAACAAAAATATAACTGGTAATAATTGGAATTTAATTGACTAGCCTATAGGCCATGAAATTACGCTACATTGTTGTTTTATAGATATAAGAGACAACTTGAACTTGAAGTTCAAGCCTCCCATCCTTCAATTGTTAACTGGGATAATATATATTTTCCCCATAATTGATGTTGCCATAAATGTTTTGTTTTCAAATGTTAACCATTTTAAAAAGACGAGAGACACTTTAACTGGCAGAGGGGGGTGGCGCTGCAAATTAACATGACAACAAATCAAAAGCATCAGAACAGCATCACACTTTACTAAACAACTGTAGCCAGAAATGGCAAAGGAAGACATGTCCACATACATTTGATACATACAAACACGCAAAGCAATAAAATGGATATTATTCAACATATAGCTGAGCATTTTACAGAAAATATTCAGATGTAACCCCCAATGTAATCAGAAATATGCATTTGTGATTTAATTACATATTTTCCCAGTAGTCCTAACTGTAACAGATAACACATGCATTCATTTTGTAATTAAATTACTTGACTAAATTGCATGTAACAAATTACTCCCCAACACTGCCTGTACGTTTGTCTACTTTATTTTATGAGCATTAACAATAAGTTATGTAGAGTGGGAAATTACGTTCGTATCATTTTATAATAGAGTGCTGGTTTCTCTTAGTTTAGCATCCCGATGGAAAATGAATAATTTCACCGAGGCTCTTAAGATTTTTAATTTGCTGTCTTGTACTTCAACAACAATGTAACTGCTAAACAAAAATGTGCAGACATAATTCAACATATTATGTTCTAACTCTTTTATGATTACATTGATGATCAAAATACTCCAAATCATTATGTAGAAATATACATTTAAATACAATGTTGCCAATAAAATAACCAAATGAAACAAATAGCCTTCAGTTAATAATGGAAACTGAATAAGGATGAAACACAGCTCTGCTTTAATGATTCATTTTATAAGTAACTGTAGGCCTAATACAATCATTGTCATTGGAGGGGAAGTGAAAGCACTATATTTTCTTCAGTGAAACTTTACAGGACAAAATAACAGTGAATCCAGACAATAAGCACAACACAGGCTATGAACTGTAGGCTACTCCAGAGTTCCCAGTCACCACAAGAATAAAAGCATTTAACACAGGCTGTACAAAACATGACTTGAATTCACTCAATAATGTTAAAATAAAGTTACACTGACAATGGTATATATACGTACTTTGTGACAACGTGTGTCACACCGGTTTTAAGGCGACCTACTTAGTTCAGATGTATTTAGTAGGTGTATGGCGGGTGGATAGTGCCACGGATTATGGCGGGTGGATAGTGTCAGAGCGAGGATTACCAGGAGAAGGAGAAGGAGCAGTCTACCCTGCCATCGCCGCCAGACCGTGTGGATTTTTGAATGGGAGTGATTGGGACTGCAGACGGGAGACCGGCGGCGACTTGGCGGCGAGTGCATGGAATCAACGTCTTCCGGCGGCGACGTCACGGCGGCGTATGTTCGAATTCCTGTATAAATATATGCCTACTAAATACGTCTGAACTAGGTACGTCGCCTTACAACCGTGTGATACACACGTCGTCACTAGGTACGTCGCCACCAATACACCATTGTCAGTGTAGCTCCTATTTTAACTTTATTGAGTAAATTCAAGTCATGTTTTGTACAGCCTGTGTTAAATGCTTTTATTCTTGTGGTGACTGGGAACTCTGGAGTAGCCTACAGTTCATAGCCTGTGTTGTGCTTTATTGTTTGGATTCACTGTCCTATAAAATTCCACTGAAGAAGATGATGCTTTCATTTCCCCACAATGTGAAAATGGTTGTATTAGGCCTACAGTTACTTATAAAATTAATCATTGAAGTATTAGAGCTGTTTCATGCTTATTCAGTTTCTATTATTATTTGTTATAGGCATTTGCCTTTGGTTATTTTATTGGCAATGTATTTTAAATGTATATTTCTGCATAATGATTTGGATTATTTTGATCATGCTAATGCATTACTAATCAATGTAATCCTAAAGGAGTTATAAGATACTATGTTACCTTATGTCTGCACTTTTTTTTTTTTAGCAATTACATTGTTGTTGAAGTACAAAACACCAAATTAAAAATCTTAAGATCCTCAGTGAAGTTCTTCATTTTCCATCGGGATGCTACGCTAAGAGAAACCAGCATACTATTATACAATGATTCAAACGTAATTTCCCACTCTGCATAGCTTATTGTTAATGCTCATATAAATATAAAGCTCCCATGATTCTATACCAAGAACACCATTTAATGTTCAACTGTAGACAAACGTAAATGTAAGTGTTATCTGTTACAGTTAGGCTGACTGGTAAAATATGTAATTAAATCACAATTTCTTATGAAAATGTTTAAGATGCCATCTGAATATTTTCTTTAAAAAGCTTGGCTATATGTTGAATAATATTCATTTTGTTGCTTTGCGTGTATTTCATGTGCACATTGTCTTCCTTTGCCATTTCCAGCCACAGTTGTTTAGTAAAGTTTGTTGCTGTTCTGATGCTTTTGATTGGTTCTCATGTTTGAATTTGCAGCGCCACCACTCAATTAAACTGCCTCTCAAGCTGTGTTTTTAAAATGGTTAACTGTTGAAAAACAAAACATTTATGGCAGCATCAAATATGAGGAAAACATTGATGTAAATAAAACATGTAGCTTGGTGTTGGTCTATTTTTTATATTATAGATGACAATTGGGTACACAAAGTAAATGATAAAAGCACAATTTTAATCTACAGAATAGACCCAAAAGTAAACATCATGCCAGTTAAAAAAAATTAAAGATGGGAGGCTAGAACTTCAAGTTGTCCCTGATATCTATAATACAACAATATAGCATAATTTCATGGCCTATAGGCTACTCAATTAAATTACAAATATTACCAGTTATATTTTTGAAGTTAGAGCTATAGTTTATTAATGAATAAATGTAAAAACACACTCAGTGTAATATTTAATTAAGTAAACACCACAATTGAGATTTTCAAGTTTCTGCTGTAAACTTCTCAGCTGACATAACTTACAAAATTAAGTTGATTAATATCTTTGATAAATATTATATCCATTAGATTACCCTCCTTTTAAATTTTTGTGTAAAATTTAATTTTACAGCAACACTTTTAATGACAAAAAGGCTGGAGCATGTAGGCCTGTAGTCCTTGTATTGAAAATAATCTCTGGTTCCACACTCCAGTCCAGTTGGTGGCGCTAATGCACCTCTCGGCTAGTTTGCCAACTGCCAATAAAAAAAAGAGAAAAGAAGAACAAGTTTGAGGGGAAAAAAGACAAGCGTGACGGTGAGGGGCTTATCAACGACGTTGTGCACTGGCGACGGAGTAGCCTATCCACACACGTAGCTGTCACACGACGGTCTCCTTTGGTAGGTTATCCGTGGCACAATCCACCCGCCATACACGGATAACCTACCAAAGGAGACCGTCGTAGAAATTTAAAAGGAGGGTAATGTAATGGATATAATATTTATCCAAGATATTAATCAACTTAATTTTGTAAGTTATGTCAGCTGAGAAGTTTACAACAGAAACTTGAAAAACTCAATTGTGGGGTTTACTTAATTAAATATTACATTGAGTGTGTTTTTACATTTATTCGTTAATAGACTATAGCTCTAACTTCAAAAATATAACTGGTAATATTTGTAATTTAATTGAGTAGCCATGAAATTATGCTATATTGTTGTATTATAGATATCAGGGAAAACTTGAAGTTCTAGCCTCCCATCTTTAATTTTTTAACTAGCATGATTGTTTACTTTTGGGTCTATTCTGTAGATTAAAATTGTGCTTTTATCATTTACTTTGTGTACCCAATTGTCATCTATAATATAAAAAACAGACCAACACCAAGCTACATGTTTTATTTACATCAATGTTTTCCTCATATGCTGCCATAAATGTTTTGTTTTTCAACAGTTAACCATTTTAAAAACACAGCTTGAGAGGCAGTTTAATTGAGTGGTGGCGCTGCAAATTCAAACATGAGAACCAATCAAAAGCATCAGAACAGCAACAAACTTTACTAAACAACTGTGGCTGGAAATGGCAAAGGAAGACAATGTGCACATGAAATACATGCAAAGCAACAAAATGAATATTATTCAATATCTAGCCAAGCTTTTTAAAGAAAATATTCAGATGGCATCTTAAACATTTTCATAAGAAATTGTGATTTAATTACCAGTCGGCCTAACTAACAGATGACACTTACATTTATTTTATAATTAAATTATTTGACTAAATTGCATGTAAGTAGTTACTCCCCAACACTGCCTGTATGTTTGTCTACAGTTGAACATTAATTGGTGTTCTTCTTGGTATAGAATCATGGGAGCTTTATATTATGAGCATTAACAATAAGCTATACAGAGCGGGAAATTACATTTGTATAATAGTATGCTAGTTTCTCTTATTGTATCATCCCGATGGAAAATGAAGAACTTTTTTTTTTTGCTGTCTTGTACTTCAACAACAATGTAATTGCTAAAAAAAAAAGTGCAGACATAAGGCAACATAGTATCTTATAACTCCTTTAGGATTACATTGATTAGTAACGCATTAGCGACGTACCTAGTTCAGATGTATTTATTAGACGTATATTTATACAGGAATTCTAACATACACCGCCGTGACGTCGCCGCCAGAAGACGTTCCTTCCATGCACTCGCCGCTGGTCTCCCGTCTGCAGTCCCAATCAAAATTCCACACGGTCTGGCGGCGACGGCAGGGTAGACTGCTCCTTATCCTTCTCCTGGTAATCCTTGCTCTGACACTATCCACTTGCCATAGAAATGTAGCGGTGATGTTTTCCTCTGCTCCGCTCGTTTTCACCGTCACCTACTGCCGCTTGTCACGATGCTGACATTTGAAGAATGAGCAGAGGACGCTAGCTAAGTGTTACCACGCTGCACAGTGTGCGGGTGAAAATCATTAACGTGAGTTACGCATCGACTTTACTGATCATGTGATATTTTTAGTAGCAGTAGTCACTCACTCAATAGCAGCCTGTCTGTGCTAAACAGGGACAACCACACGTCTCCGTTGTGTGCACCGCACAGAGCTGCATCTCTGAGTTCCGCCTTTTTCGTTCCGTCAACATTACATTATCAATTAACGTCTAGATAATCGATTATTGACATTTGTTTCATAATTGTCCTAGTCTGCATCGCGATGCATCTAAAAATGAATTATTTTCCACACCCCTAGATGCTATCATGTCAATATGGACCAAAATCTCTGAGGAATGTTTCCAACACCTTGTTGAAAGTATGCCACGGAGAATTAAGGCAGGTCTGAAGGCAAAAGGGGGTCCAACCCTGTACTATCAAGGTGTACCTAATAAAGTGGCCAATGAGTGCATATTCATAGTGCATTTAAATTGTGTTTACACTGTTTTTTCACATGAAGTCAAACAACACAAAGACTAATAGCTTCTCTTCTTGAAAGTCAGATGTGTAAGCCTCCTTATAGTTAACCTGGTTAGAAAATCAGATCTAGGTCTTCCATCACTGTTTCCCTGGTCTGAGAGATGCAGAGAAGCTAAAAATAACGTGGGAACCCACATCAATACTCACACTTTTGACACAGACTGACACATACGCACAGTCTACCAAATATCTGTGTGAATGATATAGTGCTGGGCAACGCAAATTTTTTTTATCGCAATTAATCGCATTGTTATGTGCAAAATTGAATAATGAATTCTAAAGTAGTGTAGTGTAAATGTACTGCTATATACACAAAAGTGCAATAACGTGGTTTGCAAATACTTTAAACAAATAAAGTGCTTTTAACCAGCGGTATTCCCTTTATACAGTAGCAATAAAATATGCAAATCTCAACTTAAACATTACTGTGATCAAATCAATCAAATCAAATATTAAACCAAAGCTGTTCGCCACTGCCAGGGCATTACCTTTTATCTAGCTTGTTAAAACAAGTTAAGAGTCGAGAGCCACGATCAGAACAGAATAACAGGCTCCTTCTGAGCAACAGGTTAAAAGATATAAATCTGTTTTCTTGTTTTTTTTTCTGAACAGGTATCAGCAGAAACATTTTTCTTTTATCAGGGAGCAGCAGAAACAGTCAAGTTAGAGTGAGGTGAAGTGGTCGAGCACAAGGTGTAGCAACAAGCGGGAGCATTTCCATGAAACTGTCACGGCTGCACATGCCCACCAGCTGCGGAAGTTGAATTGTCTTGAACTTTTTGTACAAGATGCGGAGCACAAATCATTGGAAGAGAGACCGATCCTCGCTGTTTGTGAGTTTCCATAATCTATTACTGTTTAACTAAATAGGACATCAACAGGAGGGAATTCACATGTCAGAGCATCCCTGCAAAACTAGATGAAGGCCTATCAGGTAAAGTTATGTAGCCTATCATTTTAACTGAAGTGAAATAGGCTACAGCGCACTGAAGCTGTTGCCATGGTTACTATCCATAGAGCGCCTGCTGCTTTTCTTCCTTTCGGTTTACCTGAGAGAACCTGTGGGGCCAAGCGACAACGTTGTGATTTTAAGAACATTCCTCAGACCGATGTTAATAATGTGTTAATGTGCCCAGCCCTAATAATTATTAATGAATGCAGAAATATGCAATGTTAATACATATGAATAAGTACTATTTCAGCTTCAGCAGTCATATTCTTTAAACTTGAATTATGACGAGTCGGGGGAGTTTGCATTCATAGCCTCAAACCACATCCAGTACAGCACTGCTGTTAAAACCAAATAGCTTCCGTGTTTGAGAAAGTCAGGTTTTTATTACCTCTTTAGAAATATTTATTTCAACTTCCCCATCTCCTCTGTGTGTGCACTGTCGGCCAATTTGTGTTCATACTTGCACAAGTCGTTCTCGTCCTTGTGGGAGTTGCTATGGCTCTCCAACACTATACTGGTGATTGTGGACTAACTGACCGATATACAGGATGGGTGCTCTTAAAGTTGACAAAACAGGAAAAAGCGCACACGATGCCTCTTCAAACTTCAAGCGTTCACAATGGCCCCATGTTATTGTACAGCATGAGTGCTGTTCTATTTCTTCTACTTGCTTCCTCATTCTACTCATTGTTATATGTTGGATATCTTGGTGCGTATCTGAAGGAGGTAAAATAAAAGTGAATGACTCAGGCTTAAGACAGACATGCCAATCATTAACAAGGAGCCGTGTAAAGTTCAAATTTCCCAAATTTTGTCCACAAACAAACTGCAATTAAGTAATTATGGAGGTTTGTGAATGCGTATCCCACACTGTAGAGATGCAACATGAACAGCACAAGACAAAACCCCTGAAGCCATTTTCTTTGGGCTTTTTAAGCCTTTCTTACTTCTAGCTCCACCAGCTTCAATCACTCACACCACCTGCGTCTGTCAAGCCTCTTCATCCACGACCATAATACTCCCATCAAACACAAAGACCCACCAACCCCGCAATACTGCTATGTCTAGTTTTTTCTGCAATTAGCTAAAGTAGCCAAAAATGTATTTGATACCATTTTAAATGTAGACATTTTCTGCAGAAATCAGATCAATTATTTAAATGTGAAGAAAATTATGAGCCTGACACCAACATAAAAACAGAAGAGAAAAAAAATGTTTTCTCCACCAACTGACAGTACCTGTAAATTGTGCCATCCAATAATTCAGCACAGTATCCCAATGTAGTCTGTATTTGTATTTTAAGTACACTGCATCTTAGTTCACAAATGAAGGATAACATAGATAACACACTTTAATGTTGCATAGTAAAGAAGAACACTGAAGTGTGTGTTGGTACATACCTCTCTCTTGTACAAAGTAAGCGAGGTAGAGGTCGAGCTCTTTGACAGAGACAGAGATGTGTCGAGGCTGGACACAGAGGACTGGATTGGAGCATTGGCCTCCCTTCACCAGCCGCTCTCCATCTGTGCTTTCCAATGGGATTCCTTTAAATAGGATGACCATCACCAGGTCCAACCTCCACACCTTGGAAACGACAAAACATAACAATTATTGACTAAAAACAACATGAATCTAACTCTAGCCAGGGTTAGTGTAACTATATACCATGAGGGATTGCTGAACCACTGCTCCCCTTCATGTATATAATATACTGCTTCATTGAATAGTTTAAAGTTGTCTATACTGGCCAAACGTTTTACTTCAAATTTATACTTTCATTACTTGTTAACCCTGCGATGGATTGGCGACCTGTCCAGGGTGTACCCCGCCTTTCACCCGATGTAAGCTGGGATTGGCTCCAGCCCCCCGCGACCCTGTACGCGGGATAAGCAGCTGACGATGGATTGGTGTTAACCAAGCCAACTTCTCTGCTGCTAAGTGTGGGATTATGTGTGTTTCTTTTAAGAGAGATGGAGCAAATAAAATCAGATGATGTCCTCTACAGAGGGAAAAATGAAAAGCGTTTGTGTGTGACAGCAGGAAAGCTGTTGGTCGTCTTCTTTTGCCATGTTTTTACATATGTGTTGATAAAGATATGTCTGAAATACAATTTTTTTTATAATTTGCAAATGCCACATTTTTCATGCCAACTTCTTACATTATGAAAAAAAAAAAACACACTTTACCTATCTAATTAAATGCAGTAAACAAAGCGGGATTCAACTAACTAATTGACCCTAACTAACACTTGGAAATGTTCTCTGGGCAGTGGCTAACTGGGCCCAATTTGGACATTTTCACTTAAGGTGTACTCACTTTTGTTGCCAGCAAGCTGTACGCTCAATACTTTACATTGTAGCAAAGTGTCATTTATTCAGTGTTACATGAAACATGAACATGTGTGAGCACGCGCGCACACACACACACACACACACGCTCCTGGATAGCTCACTGATACGCAAGAGCACACTACGCAGGTATGGAATGGGCAGCTGAACGCAAACAAACATCCTTGCTGATACTTGGAAAGGAATAAAACTTAACACCCGTCAGCCTGTAGATGTCCTCAAATCCTCTCCATTTCACTCAGCCAGCTCCTTTTAAATTACAGATCTGCATGATTCACATGGGTCAGACTTTCAGGTCAGAAAATCCGGAATAATCCGGAAAAATCACATCCCTGGAATATGGATCTGATGCAATGCTACTATACAAGTAATCCCAGTAAGAGGGGTTATATGCAGAGACTATGGGATATATGGATGCTTCGAAACCCATCATCAACATTGACAAAGAAACAACTTCTAGCTCAGTGTTCTAATATCCGCAAACGGCAGCTCCTATCACAACTAGAGATTGATGAGGTACAACAAATATGCTAAGGCAATTGGGAGGCAGGACGACATGTCAGCGGGGAGATGTCATCATCATTCCCACACTCAGAGATTGGGTCCCAAGCCCCAATAACAACAAGCCCTTACGGCACAGAATCACTCAACATAAGGGTGACTTTGAAGATCATAACCAAACTGGACCCCCAAGTACAACGACCAAGATTGCCAAGGCTAAGTGACAAAGTACCCTCTGAAAGTCTGCTAGAAGATGTGAATGCAGCACTACATACTATTCCTACGTACGCCACAGCAATAGTGATCCTAGAGATGCTTGGCTATAAGATGAACACAAGCCACAAAGAGCATTAGTCTTCTCCCCCCATGGAGGAGAAGGCTAGAGGTCAAGATCAAGGCAACACAAAGAGAGGTTAGTCAGCTCTCAGAACTACAGAAAGGTGCAAGGAAGGGGATACCTAAGAAATACAACAAGCTGTCGATACTTGAGGCTCTGGAAACTGCCAATGGCAGCTGGACTCCATCACCCAGGACTGGCTGGGTGATGGAGAATATGTTAGCCTAAATGAATCCACCCCTCCCAGTCATATTAATACTCACATTCCTCGAGGCACAGGCCGAGGAGGTGGAGTTGCAGCTATCTTCGACTCTAGCCTATTAATCAGCTCTAAACCTAAACTAAACTATAACTCATTTGAAAGTCTTGTTCTTAGTCTTTCGCACCCAAGTTGGAAATCACTGCAACCAATTCTTTTTGTTATAGTGTACCGAGCACCTGGCCCGTATTCTGAATTCTTATCTGAATTTGCAGAGTTTTTGTCAACTTTAGTCCTTAAAACGGACAAAGTTATTATTGTAGGAGATTTTAATATTCATGTGGACGCTGAGAATGACAGCTTAGTACTGCGTTTATCTCTCTGTTAGATTCCATCGGCTTCTCTCAGAGTGTTCATGAACCGACTCACTGTTTTAACCACACCCTTGACCTTGTTTTGGTGTATGGTATTGAAATTGAACATTTAGTGGTGTTCCCACAGAATCCCTCTTTATCCGACCACTGTTTGATAACTTTTGAGTTTGTATTGCTGAACTACTCGCCATTGGGCAAAAATTTCTATACAAGATGTCTGTCTGATAGTGCTATAGCTAAATTTAAGGATGCGATTCCATCAGCTCTAAATACATTATCTAGTCACAAAGTAACGGAGGACTCCTATGCTAATTTCAGTCCCTCCCAAATCGATCATCTTGTTGATAGTGCTGCTGGCTCGCTGCGAATGACACTCGACTCTGTAGCCCCTCTAAAAAAGAAAATACTAAAACAAAGACGGTTAGCTCCATGGTATAATACTGAAACTCGCAAATTAAAGCAAATATCACGGAAACTTGAGAGGAATTGGCGTTCCACCAAAGTGGAAAATTCTCGTTTAATTTGGCAAGATAGTCTTAAAACTTATAGGAAGGCCCTCCGTAATGCCAGAGCAGCGTACTACTCGTCATTAATAGAGGAAAATAGGAACAACCCCAGGTTTCTTTTCAGCACTGTAGCCAGGCTGACAGAGAGTCACAGCTCTATTGAGCCAAGTATTCCCATAGCTCTCAGTAGTTACGATTCATGAGCTTCTTTAATGATAAAATTCTAGCTATTAGAGACAAAATTCACCAAGACCTGCCCTCAACTGGCACCAACTTATCTCTAAACTCAGGAACCTTAGAAACAGCTGTAGAACCAGATACATGTTTAGACTGTTTTGCTTCCCTCAATCTTTACCAACTAACTTCAATAATTTCTTCATCTAAACCATCAACCTGCCTCTTAGACCCCATCCCGACTAGGCTGCTTAAAGATGTTTTACCCTTAGTCAGCACCTCTATACTAGATATGATCAATCTATCTTTATCAACAGGCTATGTACCACAGTACTTTAAAGTAGCTGTAATTAAACCTCTTCTGAAAAAGCCCAAACTTGATCCGGATGTTTTATCAAACTATAGACCTATATCTAACCTTCCATTTCTCTCTAAGGTTCTGGAAAGCAGTTGCTAAACAGCTGTGTGACTTTCTACAGAGCAATAGTTTATTTGAGGATTTTCAGTCAGGATTTAGAGCTCATCATAGCACAGAGACAGCACTGGTGAAAATTACTAATGACCTCCTTATTGCATCAGACAAAGGACTTGTCTCTGTACTGGTTTTATTAGATCTTAGTGCTGCATTTGATACCATTGACCATCAGATCCTATTGCAGAGACTGGAATATTTCATTGGCATTAAAGGAACCGCTCTAAGCTGGTTTAAGTCCTATTTATCAGATCGATTTCAGTTTGTACATGTTAACGATGAGTCCTCCATGCACGCCAAAGTTACTCATGGAGTTCCTCAAGGATCTGTCCTTGGACCAATCCTCTTCACTTTATATATGCTTCCTTTAGGCAATATTATCAGGAAACATTCCATAAGCTTTCATTGTTATGCAGATGATACTCAGTTATATCTATCGATCAAGCCAGATGAAACTCATCAGTTAGCTAAACTTCAAATGTGCCTTCAGGATGTTAAAACCTGGATGAGCTGTAATTTTCTTATGTTAAACTCAGATAAAACTGAAGTTATTGTTCTGGGGCCTAAGCACCTCCGTGACGCATTATCTAAAGATATAGTTTCCCTGGATGGCATCGCCTTGGCCTCCAGCACCACTGTGAGGAATCTTGGAGTTATCTTTGATCAGGACATGTCGTTTAAGTCCACATAAGCAATTTCAAGGACCGCCTTTTTTCACCTACGAATATTGCGAAAATCAGGAACATCCTGTCTAAAAATGATGCAGAAAAACTAGTCCATGCATTTGTTACTTCTAGGCTGGATTACTGCAATTCCTTATTATCAGGCTGCTCGAAAAAGTCCATTAAGACTCTTCAGCTGATCCAGAATGCTGCAGCACGTGTTCTGACAGGAACCAGGAAAAGAGATCACTTTCTCCTGTTTTAGCTTCTTTGCATTGGCTTCCAGTAAAATCCAGAATAGAATTTAAAATCATTCTTCTTACCTACAAAGCTCTTAATGGTCAGGCACCATCTTATCTTAAAGAGCTCATAGTACCTTACTACCCCACCAGAGCACTGCGCTCCCAGAATGCAGGGTTACTTGTGGTTCCTAGAGTCTCCAAAAGTAGACTAGGAGCCAGAGCGTTCAGCTATCAAGCTCCTCTCCTGTGGAACCAGGTTCCAGTTTGGGTTCAGGAGGCAGACACCATCTCCACATTTAAGAGTAGGCTTAAGACTTTCCTCTTTGATAAAGCTTATAGTTAGGGCTGGCTCAGGTAGTCCTGAACCATCCCTTAGTTAGCTGCTATAGGCCTAGACTGCCGGGGGATTTCCCATGATGCACTGAGCTCCCCTCCTCTACTTTCTCTCCCTCTGTATGCAACCTTATCCCATTATTGCATGTTACTAACACAACTTCTCCCCTTTCTGGTAGTCTTGTGCTTTCTCGTCCCTCTCCTCTCTCCTCCTATCACTTCCTGCAGGTTTTCTGGCTCTGGAGCTGTGGAGTCTGGATCTGTGGCTGCGGGTCGCCTGCTGCCCCCGTGTTCCTGCTCGACACCCTCTACTGCAACGACTATTGTTGCTAGTCTTATTGTTATTATAATCATTAACATTACGATGGTTACCATTAACACTATTATAAATATCTGTACCATTTTTCATTTAGTTTATAGCAACATTACCTTCGCTGTCTGTACCTCTGTGTGTATATTGTGTAGGCTGCCTCCCTCCCCTCTCTCTCTCCTTACATCCCTCTCTCTCTCTCTCTTTCTCTCTCTCTCTCTCTTTCACTCTCTTCTCTCTCTCTTTCTCTCTCTCTCTCTCTCACCCCAACCGGTCGAGGCAGATGGCCGCCCACCCTGAGCCATGGTTCTGCTCGAGGTTTCTGCCTCTTAAAAGGAAGTTTTTCCTTGCCTCTGTCGCCTAGTGCTTGCTCTTGGTGGGAACTGTTGGGCTTCTGTAAATATCATCACAGAGTACGGTCTAGACCTGCTCTTTTATGAAAAGCGCTGTGAGATAACTGTTGTTGTGATTTGGCGCTATATAAATAAAATTGAATTGAATTGAATTGAAGGAAGTCCGCAACAGCCAAATACCTACAGAGACTAAGGCAGGTCCTGAAAAGTCAGCTGAATGGGAAGAACAAGATCCAAGCCATCAACACATACGCCCTGTCAGTCATCAGATACCCCACTGGTATACTAAACTGGCCAAAGGAGGAGATAGAGGCTACTGACATCAAGATGAGAAAGCTCCTCACAATGCATGGAGGGAGGCCGAGGACTAGTGAGTGTCAAGACCACTGTCCAGGATGAAACAACGAAGATCCAGGAGTACATCAGGAAGATGGCCCCCAAAGATGAAGGGCTTAGTGAATACCTCAGGCAGCAGAAACCCGAAGGTGAGGACAAGGAAGATGAAGAACCTTCATGGAGGGACAAACCGCTGCACGGCATGTACCACAGACAAATAGAAGAAGTGGCTGATATCATGAAATCCTACCAGTGGCTGGAAAAGGCTGGACTGAAGGACAGCACAGAAGGACTAATCATAGCGGCACAAGAACAGGCACTCAGTACAAGATCAATAGAGGCTGGGGTCTACCACACCAGGCAGGACCCCAGGTGCAGACTGTGCAAGAATGCCCCTGAGACAATACAGCACATAACAGCAGGGTGTAAGATGCAGGCAGGAAGTGCGTACATGGAACACCATAACCAGGTAGCTGGCATGGTGTACAGGAACATCTGCCATGAGTATGGGCTGGAAGTCGGAGGGCAATCCAAAGCATTTAACGGAGTACTTGTACTCCTGTTGTCCTGTAAAACACAGGACAAGAATCGTGGGGCAAATAAGAGTTTGCAGCAGTGAGGTAATACTTTACCTTTCCTACTCTTGAGGTGCTATTTCTTTGCACATTTACTGAGCAATCCACTAGAATCTGAAGGCCGGCTGAGCGAGATCAAACAACTGGGTGTGTGTCCCACCCACTGAAACCAAGCTTTTGTCTTGTTAATCCGGAGGGCGATCTCAGCTGGGTGCAATCACTCTTAATGCCCAACACCTGTGTACAATTAGACTCACAGTACTTCAGTGAAACTTACCACTGAAGCGTCAGCGTCTGCTCCTTGTGTGAAGACCTACTTGGGTAAAGACCAGCGAGTCTACCTGTGCGAGTCCACTGAGCAAGGCCGCCTACACGAGAAGCTTTTTCCCTTTCTGAGGCACACCCACTCACCTAAAGCTGCCAGCTACAACAACACTCAGGCCATGTGCTACTACACTATTCCTATTGTCTCCGGTACACGCAAGAGACATCATGCCATCAGGCACAGAAACCAGGCACTCCTCAAGCCTTTAAAACCGGCACAACCCACATCTGTTTACTTGTCTGGGGTCATGGAACTGCCAGTCGGCAGTCAACAAAGCTGACTTCATCACTGCTTATGCTACACATTATCTCTTGGGCTACTGGCGCTCACTGAGACCTGGATCAAACCTGAAAACTCTGCTACCCCCGCTGCGCTGTCCACCAATTACTCTTTCACCCACACCCCCCGGCCATCTGGGAGGGGGGTGACTGGGTAACTTTGTGGAGGAGCTAGACACACTGCTGACCACTATTTCATTCAGTTCACGGTATGCCTACAAGAAAAGCCCATTCTTCCAACACCATTGGTTTCACACCGCCGCAACCTCCGCAACCTGTCTCCAGCTCACTTTGCCTCAGTGGTAGCTTCCGCTCTACCCTTCCCCTCAACACATTTTCCTCACTTGAGGTCAATGATGCCACACAATCTCTGTGCTCTACACTAAGCTCGTTCGGTCATGCCGCTTTTCTCTATACAACATAAGGAAAATCAGGCCCTACCTCACTCAGTACACCACCCAGCTTCTGGTACAGGCCATGGTTATCTCTCGCATCGACTACTGCAATGCCCTCCTAGCAGGTCTCCCAGCTTGTGCGGTGAAACCTTTACAAATGGTTTAGAACACAGCAGCACGTCTGGTTTTTGATCAGCCCAAAAGGACTCATGTCACTCCATTACTCAGTGACCTCCACTGGCTCCCCGTGGCCTCCAGAATCAAAATCAAATCACTAATGCTTGCATACAGAGTGACTATTGGGTCTGCACCCATCTACCTAAACTCCATAATACAAACTTATGTTCCTTCTCGGCTGCTACGCTCCTCCAACGAACGCCGCCTGGCTCTGCCATCCCTTCACACAAAGCAATCCCAGTCCCGGCTATCTCATCTGTGACACCACGATGGTGGAACGAGCTACCACACGCCATCAGAGCAGGGGCGTCCCTCTCTAACTTCAAGAAGCTCTTGAAAACTCATCTCTTCCGAGAACACTTCCTCTTATAACACCTTTAACTCCTAATCTCTAACATGCACTTCCAAAGTGACCCCAAACTGGGAGAGTGGCTACAGCAGATTCCAGGTAAAACATCAGAGGTCTCTGTCCAGAAGAGTGCAGTCCTAGGAACAGCTAAGATACTGCGCAGAACCCTCAAACTCCCAGGCCTCTGGTAGAGGACCCCAGCTTGAGGATGACACATACCACCCCGCAAGGGGTGACAGGGGGATTTATATTACACACACACACACACACACACACACACAATATCATACTTTTTCTGTCAAGCCCCTTATGAAGCTTAAAAAAAGTGAATTTTTATCAATCATTTACAATTACAAAATAGCCTTGCTAGCATCCGAGCACATTTGTTTGTTTACTTAACCACTTGAATCATATTCATGCAACTGAATGAAGGTCTGCGCAAGGTGCAAACTACGGGGGAGCCAGGGGTAGCTTAGCTCCTCTAAAACCAGGATTTGTGAAATTTTAGGGGGTCTCTAAAATATTGACAATATGCTTTTTGCCATTAATTTCTATTTTTCTGTATCATCATGGATCATGCGTGAAATCAGGAGCGCCGGGCTTCGTCCAACCAGAGGGAACGATCGCCGACCATCCACAGCATACCTGGTCGCTCCGCAATCTCCTGACCCTGGCCCTGTACAGCGCCCCACTCCCCCTACAGTACCTATAATGGGTTGTGTCGCTAGTATGACCGGCGCGTTTCAGGTGGTTGGTGACCGTTTCCTTTGGCTGGATGAATTTTACGTATGATCCGTGCAACACTGCAGCTTGTGGCTCTCTGCAGCGCCACGCAACTTTCTAAATTCTTCCATCTCACGGAGTAAAGAAAGGTCAGATTGAAACAGTGTACAGAGACTGCCGCAGCTGTTATGTAAAGCCTATTGCAGCAAAATGGCAACATATAATAAGAATATAATAATAATAATAAGACAAGCAATGCCAGATATTTTCACATTCAGCCCCAGGCCTAGATGCTTGCAGCTATGAAATTCAGCAGACCATCCATGACCCCCCTGAAGTAGCTCTGCACCCCCCCAGTTTGAAAACCACTGCCCTACACATATCAAACACAAATATTCACACACCACTATATATAAAATCAACAGAACCCAAAACCAGACAACAAACATCACATTGTTCTCTGGACAGACTTTTGTTAATTGTCCTGTATTTACTATTTTGTTTTCCTCGTAAAAGAATAATTAAAAAGTTTAAAACGGGGCACAGTTAAATATCAAAACACATGTAATCACAACCGATAAATGGTTTAGATCCACAACTCTCCATACCAGTAAATGTAAATACTAAATGTTTTGGTGTACGTTCTGCTAACTATGAAGAACGTGCATGTGGGTTTATGAATTAGAGGACATGTGTGCAGAACTTGTGAATGATCAAAACTGTAAATAGCCACGATAGCCCTAGTTGCAAATGTGTTATGCTGAACTTGTATGACATTATTCTGTAAACTAACTTTATATGAAACATTTTACTCAACTGCACCTCTACTTTCCTTTAAGATGCAGTCTAATGTAAAGGTAGGTGCTGCTCTAGGTTAGTGAAAATTGAATGCTCTATGGAGAGAAAAATCACTAATCAATAAGATCCACTTGTATTGTGTTTCTAGAGACATACTGCTCCTATTAGCTGTTTGTTTTATGTAAAATATTGAAAGATAATACTGACCCATAACTGGCTTTTGTCCACTGCATATGGCGTACCTTTATGACGCAAAAAATATCTTGATATAACAATTATGATGTAACCCTGTGATTTTTTACTGTCATGTTCACAAGTGTACGGATGCAGGCATACTATTTTAATCTGGGTGAGAATAATTACCCACCCTCTGAAAAACATTTGCCTGTAAACCATCATACTTATTTTCATCATACATCATTTTTGGTTAGAAGCTCTGAACTCAGCAACATTTACTTATTATCCTGACCAGCTGACACAAAACAACTGTGGAACAGAACTACTGTAAATTAATAGGTGCGATTAGGCAGAATTTTATTTACCTTGTCAGCTTGTCGGAGACAGTCTATGCGTCTCATTTTGCCTTTCTGGTCAGGGTTTGACAGGACACAGCATGCAGCTTTCTTCCCAGTGATTGACAGGACAAAATCTTCTCTGCATTCAGGTCTAATGTCCTTTCTTAGCTTGGCCAAAAGACGGCTGGCCCACTTCTGTTTCACCTAGGAACAGAATGATATTGTAAAGGGAGTTATGTCTATTAATATATTGTACTCGCATATATAAATAGCTGTAAGACCAGTAAGTCAAATTTGGAAATGTATATAACATGTTATAAAACACTGGTTTAACTACATACATAATGTTTTTAGTTTTTAGTTTTTAGTTTTAGCTACTTGAGTTCAAAATAAAAATATTTATTTCTATTATCCACCACTCCAATCCATCCCACCTCTGCCTTTTCCCCAAGAAGTTCGTCTTTGACAGCTCGCTCTTCTTCTTTAGTCATCCTTTTCATGTTTTTGAAGTACTTCCTTTTCCTGGCCTGGAGGTTGAACCATGTGTAGGCGAAGGCACGGACCTGAGGCAGCAGAGCCTCAATGAACGGATGGAACTCATCCTACATGACAGACAGACACATTAAGTTAAATACACACGCATACACTACACACAATTATCAGTAACCAAACCAACTTTAACCACAACTTCCTTAGTTTGGACATGTAGCATCTATTTTCCTAACAGCACACCGACATAATCAGGCTACAACACAGCCGCTCTGGTGGCCCGCTTGACAGACAAGCACTCCCTCTCCACATATAGGCAGTATGTGGACACCATGGTCTTGTGGTTCCAGGAGAGCTCCCTGGAACTGATCAATAAGACCAAGAAGATGTGTTGTGGGGGGGTGCCGGGCAACTGATACCACACCCTCTCTCTGAACCACTCAGGCTGGAGGGGCAGGTGGTAGAACAAGTCAAGAGCTTTAAATATCTGGGCACTGATATTGACCACCACTTGTCCTCCACACAACATGTAGATGGGGTCTACAAAGGCCAGAGAACGCCTGAGAAGGCTGAAAGGTTTTAATGTCAGACAGGACATTTTACCAACAGTGTATCGGTCACTCGTCGAATCAGTTCTCATATTCAACATTGCATCCTGGTGCAAGTTCCTCCCAGAGAAAATCAAGAAAAAAACTCACAAGAATCATCAAACATGCCACCAAAATCACAGGCACCACTCAAATCCAGCTGTTTTTTTTCAGCCATGCAATAAAAAGAAAGGCAGACTCCATCACTAAGGACCCTTTACATCCCCTTTCCCACTTCCTTCAGCTACTGCCACCGCTGCTTCAGAGCACCTCTGGCCAAAAGAACTCACAAAAACTCTTTCATTCCCACTGCAATATCCATTTTAAACAACGACAAATAGACTGACACTACTTTAAATGCAGCTTTGTACACCTGCTCCTATTTATTTATGGAATTGTTTGTGTTTTAATATAATCTTATGCGAGTATTTCATGGGTGTATGTTTTTGTTGTATGTGAGCCCCTAACCTAAGACAATTTTCTATCATTATGTGATAGACAATAAAGTTTTTTTTTTTTCAATAAAGTGTTATGTGGATAAATACAGTTGCAATGAATCACTGCAAATCAGTTTTATTGTCAGAAGTTACAATCGTTCAGCTGTTTGCAATGAACAAATCAAACAAAAGCAAAGGAAATATCTCAAAACAACAAATGCAACAAAGTGTTGCCCCCAAATTCAACTGAAAATGCAACTTATAATGACTTCTTCAGTCTCAAAATTATTCGACCACCTTAATAGAATCCCTTACAACAGCACAAATACACAAAACAGGTGTTGTCTCAAGCACACCTGATGCAACTAATACATGGCTTTTTTTAGTTATCACCAGGGGCCTGTACCACGGAGCAGGATTTGAGCTTATCCGGGTACCCTGGGTTTTCAGTACAACGAAAGTGGTTCACTTCTTACCGGGGTAGATCGCCATGGTTATGTATGCTGAACGGCTAACCTCTCCGGAGCAGGTTATGTTCCACATAAGAGATCAACTCTATGAAAACGCTCCCTACTGACCAATCAGCTCTGTTGGAAAATGACGTCACCATCTGTAGGAAATCCCACAGACTGTTTTATAGGCTGCTTTATGTTTGCTGCAGTGATACGGAGAAACTCTTGTAGGCTAAAGCGATATCATCCTACAGAGACTGATTAAAAGCTTTAGGCCATTGTTGCCTACATGTTTTTACAGTAAGCCTATTTACTGCTTTGAAATGTGTTTAATATTTTTTATTTGCTCCCTGTCCGTTTCACACAGCCTGTTGCAGCCGTTAAAAAATATTATTATGATAATAATAACTATTAAGAGCAGTTTGGTAGGGATATTGAAATACTAAGATTTGATATGAATGTAGGCTATTTATTTTAGGTTAGTAGCTTTCTTATAGGCCAACTACAGAGACTGGTCATTTAGCCCACCTCCCCACTTTTTGCGATGTGGGTGCAGGTAATGAGATTCAGTCTTTCAACCACTATTTGAGCACATTTTATGGCATGAATGGATGTTTCATTTCATCGCTTTATGAAGTTAATTTAGAACAATGTTTGGGATACTTTTGAGGGTGTTTTGAAGTGACAAGATGTTTTTTAAAGTGAGGTGGAAGACCACATCTTCAGTGCCCGAGTCTTTTAATGTGGAAACGCTGACACACAGCCGAGCTGAAAGAATAAGGCTGATATTTTCATACAGCTCATAAGAACACATCAAATCAACGCATTATTATAGACTACGCTTGTTCATTTAGGCATTCACACTGTCTTCCTGAATGTGTCAGCTGCAGCTGTGTTACTTAGACTAGGCCTATGTCGCATTTCTGTAGTGTTACAGTTTGCTCGTTTGTAAAATATGCCACTCTGCTGCCAGTAGACTTGTTCATGTCTGTGATTGGTCATCTGCTGCTAACACCGCCTCTTTTATGTGAACGTGCTCACAGCTGGATTGGGAAACCCTGGGTTTCTGTCGCAGACCTGGTCCCAGTTCAGCGCAGACAAAACGTAGCAAAACTTTTTTTTCAACGGAAACGGTGGTTCCCTGAACACCCTGCTGTGTACGCAAGCGCACTGAATTTTCCTACCTTTTTAACACTGCTGTGGTTTACAAATTTGTTGCAGCCGATTGGGTAAAACCTGTGACACGCACACCAAACAGGAGAAAACATACCTTAAAGCCTGTTGCAGAACGTTGCTCATTATTGCAAGGAAACATGTCGTTCAATCCGAAAATGTTGCAAATTGGTGCAAAACGTTTTGAGATTGAACTTGCCCCAGATGGAAGTTGACGGAAGTTGAACTTCTAATTATGGTTTGTCCCAGAAGACACCGCACACAAAACGTATGACGTTAATCTCGGCTTGCGTACAGTATAGATCCTAATGTTAACCGTTTTATTCTTTAGAGGGCAACAACAGAACTTTAAATACACTTCTGAGAAGTTTTGAGTTAAGAAATCAACTGTGTACATGTCGAATATCGGCTGTCTGACAAAAATTGACGGCGAATCGAAAATGTGTTCAAACAATTTCGGACTTGACAAGTTCTGACCATGGTGCTGGCAGGTGTCAATATATAGCTGCAGAGCAACGCAATGGAGGTTAGCCCTATCTGCTAGCTGCCGATGTGTGCCGCTGTAGGGTTAACGTTAACCGGTCGACATACAATCAATAACTTTAGGCACACACCCTGTGATGGTTAGGGTAAGAGTAATATACCTCGGGGGGCTGTCAGGAATAGTTAGCTAGCTAGCTCCGGTTAGCTCCCCCAGGTCCAGTCACACAGACCACTGCAGCCAACACAGCTGACGTGTCCAGCAACAGCTGAACGATGGTGTTAATGTTCGTACCGCTATTCTATCATAAAATTCTCAGTAATGTTGTAAAGTTTTAACCTAAATCAAGATACATCTGGCTCGTGATGTACAGAATATTCTTGCTTTGTGAAACTTAAAGAGGTGGTATTATGCTTTTTGGCTTTCCCCCTCTCCTTTATTGAGTTATATATCTTTTTTGTGCATGTAACAGGTTTGCAAAGTGAAAAAGCCCAAAGTCCAGCCCAACGGGAGTTCCCATCTCCCACAGAAAGCTCTGCTCTGAACTACCTGAAAACAGCTCATTTGTAGTCCAGCCCTTCACTTCCTTTACTTGTGACGTCACAATGAAAACGCATTATAAAGCTTGCCAAGCGGCTAGTGGGTCAGGCACACCCTCAAACCAAGCTAGTCTGAGCAGAGGCCCTTTGGCTCGACTCGCCTTTGTTTGGTTTTCCATTGTAGAAATGTTGTACCTGTACCTACTTCCAGGTACTTTTTTTCATATCACCTTGCCTCCATCGAGGTTCCAGGCGAGCTGAGGGATACTAAAATGTAACGTGAAAACACGACAGACTGCTGATTGGTCAGAGAGAATATTCACTATTCACTGCATCATCATTGCGTGCGCCAGACAGAGGCCAGCAACAGAAACTTTTACAGTTTTCATATGGAATTTCATCACTAAATCCACTTCTGAGAAGTTTTGAGGTGAGAAATCAGCTGTGTAGATTTCGAATATTGACAGTTTTACGAGAAGTGATGGCGGAACAAAAATGTGCTTGAATATTTTCGTAGTTGAGGAGCTCTGTGATTGGCTGCGGGGGAAGCCTGCACCAACCCGCGGGAGGATCGTGTGAGGCCGGCCAGCCGCCCGCTCACAGAGCCCTCTGCTCCCGCCGTCACACAGACCGCTGCAGCAAGGCTACAAGGTTTTCATACCGCTTATCTGTCTTTACATTCTGAGGAATGTTGGAATGTTTTAACTTTAAAAAGAGAAAGCTGTGTGGATCGCTGGTGTGTGTGTCGCATTGAACATTACGTCGCGGCAGTTGTGTGTGGCGTCGCTATGACGACAAGCTATGTACCATCTCTGGGTACTATCTGCAATGGAAAACGGAGCAGGGTCGAGTAGAGTCGAGTCCATCGATTTGCGCTATGGTAGCATTTTTCAGCAAGGCAGCCCAGATCATCAGAACACCGGCAACAGCTCAACGTTTAGTCCTAAAACACATTTCAACTCCGACTCTGTTTGGGCCTGGAAATTCACAATCACAACCTGTAAGTATGCTTTATTGGTTGTGAATTATATTTAAAATAAACACAATAAAAAAATACAAATACACAATACAAAAATAAACTCAATGTAACTTCAGACTGTTCAAGTGCGGAGTTGTTGTAAACGTTGGCTAACACAGCTAAATTTGTAGCTATAATACTAGCGTTTCACCCGATGTGAAAGCTACTGAGCAAACGTTCAAATTGTTTGGCCAATTTTTATGTAAAAACGAGTTGAAATATGGTGATTTTTGTAGTGGTTTAAGGTAAGATGTGGAACAATGATAGGTTACGGTCGCAGTCTGAAGCGGCTTTGATTTGGATCACACTACCATGTTTCTTACGACCCGCTCTGATTGGCTGGGAACTACGCATGTGCAACTCCCAACAAAGATTTTGTACAAGTAAGATGCATCACTCTGTAGCTCAAGAGTGGAGCATACAACACATAGGGTGAAAAGAGGAGCTGCAGCAATGTGCAGAATGAGAAAAATATGGTGTTTTTTGAAAATTAAACCATGTAAACCTGTTCTGGTACAACCCCTAAATAAGATTTTGAACCTGAAAATGAGCAGAATACCACCTCTTTAAAATCACTTTGGAACAAATATACAACAACAGTATGAATTGAAACATTGCTTTATTATCATTACGCTATTAAATAAATATTTACAGTATTAATATACTATAATAATATTATATAATTAAAAATATATAGTAAATATTAACGCATAATGTACACTGATTGGTACATTGACACACTTTATCAGCTCTTTTTATTTTTAACGGCTCTGCGTGGGCCGAACGGCCGAGATAAACGTTGTAGTGAACAACGGTGTGGATTTGTGCATTTTACATTGAATAAATTTGGAGCTACCCTAAATTCCTTTCTCCTCCCCAGAGAAGATGGGGAGGGGTCAAAGTTGCTTTCTCTAAGTGCTATCCCGACCATAAAACTGGCACCTTTTTGATTCCGAAGCTGATAGCCTGACTGTTAAACTGACAAAGGGACACGAGCCAGCCATTGGCATCTCCCTGAACAGCCTATCAAAACTGGCCCCCCCACACACGTTTCCGTGGCAACTGACCTTATTCTTTGTTTTATTACCACATCAAAAAGGAAAACCCCTGTCTCACCCAAGTGTGACATGGTCCAGACACTGAACTTTGGATGACAGAGGACTGCAGTCTCCAAAGACTCAAAGCATTTAATTAAGTTAATTAAATCTTTAGTTGCCTGAATACGTTTGCCTCTATTTGAGTAGTTATGTTGACTGTTGTTGCTATCTGTTGTTGATATTAGTGCTGAAAAGAAGTTACTTGTGCAGTGTTTTTATTTTCAGCAAGACACTCCTTCATCTAATGTAATCAATGCTTGTTCATAATACTTTCCTACAAAATCCCTTTAGAAATGATGACAAAGAAATGTTTTACTATACTCTTAATCGCCAGCTTGAATTTAAGGATGAATCAAGAAATTCCCCGGTTCCTAAGGAGAGATGATCTTTGATTTAATCCAAGCTTTCCTCATGTAACCTGAGCTCCCCCAAGTGGGCGAAATAAGTATTACATGCCCTCGTCGGAAATGCCGTTAAATGTATAAATATCCTGACCAATAATGTGACAACTGTTTCCTGTTACCAAATGCTTAGAACAGTACAACCGTTCAACCATTGAGGTTCGATTGTGGAAAATGTTTGATTATAATACGTGCAAATAGATTTCTTTTCTTTAGACATTAAGTTTAGAAAGGCAGTCCCATGGGGAAACCTGAGACGCCCCCTGGGGAACCACGCCCCAGACAACAAAAGAGCGACACGTGACCTGCTCGCTCTTCTCTTCTCTTCGCTGTTGGCTCTTCCGCCCTCTGGACGTTTCGGCACGAGCAGCGTGCCTCGCCAGGCAACGCCCAGACTCGGCCAGCGAAACAAACAGGCCCTTTTGTTTGCCTGAAGCTACACACCTGAAGTGCCGCGACATCGATCTGCCTTCAGTTTGTTTTATTTTCTTTATTTCTTTTGTCTGTTAAAGTTATCAGTCCGTTAAGTTACACTGGACTAATTCAGGAACGACCAAGTTCCATTTTAAGCCTTTTTCGTCGAGCCAACTTCACCGAGGTCAGACCAAGCCACGTGGTCTCGCCAGCTACAACGAAGGAAACCTGCAAACAGCCGAATTGCCAGACGGAGGAGGCGTTTTCAATCAGACACGGAGAACCCTGGAGAATCCCTAGCAAAAAGCCAGGATCGGCAGCTAGAGTGGGACCCGTGCAACAGGCCAAAAGCAGGCTGTCGACAAGCAGTAAGACTTAACACACGTTCTGTGATCAGATGTCCATTTTAACTCCTAAATTATGACATTAGTTTACTTTCATTAGCTCTTCTATGCCGTATGAGTCAAATGCTTCCCACAATCGAACCTCCAGGCTCATTGTTCAGCAATGTTTATGTTCCCTGTATCCAACCATCTTTATATCACCTTAGTTAGAGAATAAATTCACTGTAATATAATCAAGAGCTGTGTGTGTTGCCTATTTCTAGTTCCTGCCAAGAGAATTGACCCTTTAGATATGAGACTGACTGACTGATTTAAGATAATTGAGCGATTATTAACTAACTGATCACTAGTAATAATTGTATAATTATTCAAAACTACCTAGAGGTCCGGAGACTCTAGGATTATAACAACTCTGGTGGTGCCCTTAACGAGGAAAATTTATGAATTTTAATTCATAATTGGGTATCAATTCTCATAAATTTATTAAAATGCATAACTAATAAATTTAGGTCTACTACAACGTCTAACTACAACGTCTAACTACACGTCGAGTCGACACGGACCGTAACTCTGTGATTGGTTGGCTGGGCAGCCTCGCCCTCCAAGCCGACAGGAAGTGCCCGTGCTTTGAAGTAACTTTTACCAGCGCCCAAGATGGCGGCTGTAACATGGTGGATCAATATATCTGATCGTCACAACCCGGGCGAAATGACTCGTTTCATTATCAGAATGTGATCCACTCGGTCGATAACATTTGAAAAGGCTACATCAGCGTTTACAATTTTACCCCCATTCACGTTAGCGGAGGGCTAAACCAGAAGTTAGCCGCCTCTGCTCGCAAAAGTCAACACGGAGGACGCTGTAGCGCTACTGCCGACTGGCGTTTGGGGTTTGTAATTGCAGATTGACGGACACACGGACGCACAAGTATAAATGCCTGGTTACGTGTGTAGCCTATGGCTTAGACCCAACGCAAGAGTATAAATCAAGCTTAACATTTGACATAAATGACAAGGAACAGGATACAAAAAGATTATGAAGGCACTGAATGTTCCTAGAGACGCCGCTGGAAGCATAGTTTGCGAGTTCAAAGTTAAAGGAACAGTGGCTACACTACCTAGATGGGGCAGAAAAAGGAAACTATCAACAGCTGAGGAATGCAACATTTCTGAGAATGCAGGTTGTGAAGACCCATCAAGTGACTGCAAAAGACCTGCAGCAAAGTCTTGGTGGCAACAGGTACTGAGATTCAGTGAGGACAGTAACGCACATGCTGAACATAGATGGTTTCCATGCCAGAACTCCAAGACGTACACCACTACTGACCCAAAGGCACAAGAAAAGTCCGCTCAAATATGATCAAAATCATCTAAATAAGCCACTGAAGTTTTGAGAAACAAAACTGGACCTTTTCAACACGATGGATCAGCAGTATGTCTGGAGGAAGACGAATGCCCACAGTTAAGCATGGTGGTGGCTCGGTGATACTCTGGGGCTGCTGGCATCCTCTGGCACTGGAAACCTGTAGTGTGTGGAAGGCAAGATGGATTGGACTGGAAGATTCTACAGTGGACATCACAGTTACCTGACTTGAACCCCAGAGAAAATCATCAACACAGCCTGTTCAACCTGCTGCCTTCTGTGAAGAGATATAGAAGTTTCTGCTGCCACACCAACAGACTGCAGAGCAGCTTTTCCCCCCAAGCTATCAGACTTTTAAACTCTACTTCATCCTCAGCACTGCTCAAGTGATGATAGCTTATTTCTGTTTCCCATTTTTCATAATTGATTTTGTATTGTATATTATATATTATTATTATTATATATGTATATTATCTGCTATTATCTTCTGCTATGTAGCAGAAGAGAGTTACACAGTTACTCAATTTCACTCTACAACTTGTTATATTGTGACAATAAACCGACCTAGCTACCTACCTACTGCTCATGAGGAATGGGCCAAGATTCTTCAGGAATGCTGCCAGAAACGAGCGTCTACGCATCTCGTTTGCAGTAGGTCATAACAGCAAAAGGGTGCTCTAGTAAGTACTAAAAATGCTTGCCATGAAGATGTTGGGAATGGAGAAGTCATTTTTAGTTGCATTTAAATTAAAACTAAATTTTGGGAAACCACTTAAAGCATTCATTGTATTGAGCTATTTCAGTTGCTTTTGTTGGATTTGTGCAAACAGCTGAAAGTCTGTACATTTTGATAATAAACCTAATTTGCAGTGGTGGTTGAATAATTTTGATTGGAACTGTAAATGTCCCAGTCAGTGGAAAGTCAGAGTCACTGCCAGACTATTTTCTCTTCCACTCACATTCTCCATGTCACCCTAATCAGGCTTTAGTTTATGGTCAAAAACCCATAACATATAATTATATTTAAAATTTCTGAGCACCTCAATGCTCAATGTAGTACATTTACAATGTTATAAATATTTGTTTTACTTGTATTGATATAAAACATGCTTAATACCAATTAAACCATGTTGCAAATATTAAACTGTTAAAGTCAGCAACTAAACAAAGTCATCTATTTTGACATTTCACATTTTAACATTTAACCTCACTAGGGTTGTACGGATATTGTGAAACTCAGGTTTCACCTACTTTTCATCATTTCTGTTTATGTAAAGGCATTCAGGTTTCCTGGAGGTGCACTGAGCTGTGAGTAATCTAACTGAAGAACAGAATGGGCTGTGTTCACAAGACTCACCTCAAACTGAAACTTCAAGATGTTAGTGAATGAATAACTTATGTTCCCTTCAGTTAAAATGTTGTATCTTACATTTTGACCAGGTTATAATGTGTTAATCATGTTTAACTTGTCAAAGTTACAAACTTCACTAAACAATTTGGACATATTGTGTGTAATCACTATAAATGCATCATTACATTTAATAAACACACATGATCAGAGCAATGCAAAAGCATCCTTTATTTGATTTAAAATATTTTTTGTAGCTTTAAGTAAAAATGCATTTCATAAATTTTGAATATCGTGGAAAAGTTTTTGTTTTCATTATTTAAGTCAAAAAGTTAATATTTATATATTCTAGATTCATTGCACGTATGGTGAAATATTTCAGGCCTTTTTTTGTTTTAATCTTGATGATTACAGTTTACGGCTATTGGAAATCAAAAATGAATCTCTCAAAATATTAGAATAAAGAATGTATGAAACCTTCTGAAAAGTAGAAAAGTTCTGAAAAAGGTTAATTTCTGCACTCAGTGCTTGGTCGGGGCTCCTTTTGCACAAATCACTCTATCAGTGCGGTGTGGCATGGAGGCAATCAGCTTGTGGCTGCTGAGGTGTTATGGAAGCCAAGGTTGCTTTGATAGTGGCCTTCAGCTCATCTGTATTAATGGTTCTGGTGTCTCTCATTTTCCCCTTGAAAACTACCCATAGATTCTCTATGGGGTTCAGGTCAGGTGAGTTGGCTGGCCAATCACAGTACCACGTCAGCGAACCAGTTCCTAGTGGTTTTGGCACTGTGGGCAGGTACCACAGGAAAAGGAAATAAGCATCTCCATAAAGCATGTCAGCAGATGGAAGCAGGAAGTACTCTAAAATCTCCTGGCAGACACTGCCTCAACTCTGGACACCAGCAGAGGACATGGCATCCCAAATCAACACTGACTGTGGAAACTTCACACTGGACTTCAAGCAACTTGGGTTGTGTGACTTTCCACTCGTCCTCCAGACTCTGGGACCTTGGATTCCAAATGAAATGCAGAATTTACTTTCATCAGAAAAGAGGACTTTGGACCACTGAGCAACAGTCCAGTTGCATTCTCCTTAACCCAGGTAAGCCGCTTCTGACATTGTCTCTGGTTCAGGAGTGGACTGACACTAGAAATGTGACACTTGTAGCTCATTTCCTGGACACGTCTGCGCCTGGTGGCTCTTGATAACTCCAGCCTCAGTCCACTCCTTGAAAAGCTCCCAAGTTGTTGAATCTGCTTTGCTTGACAGTCTCTCAAGGCTGTGTCATCCCTGTTGCTTGTGCACCTTTTCCTACCACACTTAACCTTCCAGTCAACTTTCCATGAATATGCTTTGATGCAGCACTCTGAACAGCCAGTCCTTTCAGCAATGACCTTCTGTGGCTTACCCTCCTGGTGAGTGTCGTCTGGACAACTCTCAAGTCTTTTCCATGATTGTGGTTGTGTTACTGAACCAGACAGAGATTAATGGCTTTTCCCAGGTTGGCTTCCAATAAATGTTTTTAAAGTGCATAAATAAATCCAAAATTGTAACCCTAACCCTGGGTCGTCAGCGCGCATGTAAACGTGTAGCGTGTGTGTGTGTGTATGGTGGCGGAAGAGGAACACTTGCTGAAGAGAGTGACCCCCAGCTTTTCTGGTGTTGTGCTGAGATGTCCGCACCTCGCATGACTTTTGAATAATTTATTACCGTTGATGAACCACACAAGGAATATTTTATTGTTTTTAAATAGCCGGCTACCTGAAATAGACCCGTGAGGAACTGCAACGTGCATGTAGGTGTCAGCAGCACTGCATGCACGTAAAACTCACACAGGACCGGTGAATAACAGGGGGGGGGAAGAGAGAGAGAGAGAGAGATCTTCAAAAAGCCTCAGTTTAGCAGGAAATTTACAGTGTAAGTTGAAGGAAAAAGGAATAGAGACTGCAGCTCTGCGCATGAGTCACACATGAGTCGACTATCAGTCAACTATAGGCAGGATTTGACGATTCTGATTCGACTATGTAAACCCTTAGACAGCCCTAGATAACAAACCAGAGGGCTTGGGATGTTATCACTACGAGGCTTAAAACATCACATTAGATTTGATGTCTACTGTTTTAAACTGTTATATTATTATTTAAATGACTAACAAGTAGTCTAAATGCTAAAATTCCAGTTGACTGATGAACAAGTGAACTATGACTCAAAGACTGTGTAAAACAACAGGAGAAAACTCTTTGTAGTACTTGCCCGTTTCGTCTCAAAAAGTCCAACAACCCATCCAACAACAAACGCCACCTAATCTTTGGAAAACAGTCTCAAACTGTGGCATTTACAGGAGGCTCAGTAAGCAAACTTTGGCATGCTACTTGCCATGGAAACCAAGTACTCAATGACTCAATTCAGACCTGCCCCAGTCAGCTTAACTAAATGAAAAGATTTCCGATTGACTTCTACAGTGAGTGCTGCTTTTTATCAGTGAAATACTGCAGTAGATATAAGTTGGTCAGTTGTTTGCTGTACACTAATTAACGCGAGCCGAACATCTGGGGAAAATGCCATACTCTGATGTTACTCACTCATACTGATGTTATCTCTCAACCTTCCTGTGTAACTGACAGCATCCCAGCACGCGAGATATATAGGATGAGAGCTACATAGACTTTGACACGAAAGCGCAGCCCTTCTTTCTCTGACTTATATTAACTCATTTTATTACAGGTGTCCTAAGACTAATTAGTGTGTCTTATTTATTATTTATGACAATCGCCTGTGCATTGTGCACTCTGTTGCCTCCAGGTTCTCATACAGAACATTCAAAAACTATTAGCCTATGACAAAATCATTTCTTAACAAATATGCATGAGTAAAATTAAGTAAAATCTATTTCAGTCCCTTTTCCTCAACAAAATAAATATCAATAGAAAAATTAAATGCTAATTCGTTCGAATCAAATGAATTAAATCAAACTTATCGAACATTTGTTATATTGTCATTGAGCAAAATTATAACTCAATTATTATCATTATGTTTTATTGCCCAGCCCTTGTTCTAACCCACCGTCCAGCTGGGGCCTTCTGTGTAGAGTTTGCATGCTCTCCCTGTGCCTGCTTGGGTTTTTGCCGGGTACTCTGGCTTCCTCCCACAGTTCAGACTGTTAAGTTAGGTTAACTGCATAGAGTGCCTCCATGTGTCAGCTCTGTGAGTGACTGGCAACCTGTCTAGGATGTACCCCTACTAGACCCTCAGAGGATAAGCGGTTATAGATAATGGATGATAAAAGGTCTTAAAACTTGATTTTGGCCCCATCAGAGCCACACGATTAACTAATGAGGACCCATTTTAATTGATCCTGTCCTTCCTTACCAAATCTGCATATCAGACTACTAAAACCAAATGACATGCAGAGAACCTGATCATTTTGATGATGCAGTAGCAGCACTGATAGACTCTATCGTCGGTGTTGCATAGCATACCGACGGAGAGGAATATGGTAGGAACTTGCACAGAGGAAAAACTTTCTGTTTAGTCCCCCAAATAAGACATAGGCCTAAAGCACATGCACACACAAAGTATACTGTAAACAGACAAGCTGACTAACATACTGTAGAGAAGATATATCTACTGCAATCTTTCAAACACTCCTTTCAGCTTGTTCCAACCAATTACCACATGTTAATTCAAGTCCCTGTCCAACAGGCCTGGTGCAGTTAATGTGTTTCAGCTCTCTGTCAGCCCTGTTCTGAACAGAGACAGCAACTGGAGGTAGGAATAGCTGAAATTGTATAAATGATTAATAATGAATTTCATTAAATAGTTTGTTTGTTTTTTTCATACACACTGCATTATCAAATCAAAAGTGTCATGGATAATTAGTTAACTACATGATAGCTTCATGTCTATGTAGGGTAGGCTAACAGCAGAGAAGCAGTGCGGTTTACCTGCGACAGGGAGAGAGGAGAAAACATCATTTTGAAGAGAAGGAGCTGAATCAGATCAGGCCGTGCGTTAAGATCCCTGGGCTGACATTTTACATTTCCATAACGTCGTCATCTGTTTTTGCAGCTCTCTGTAAGCTCATCCCCGCTGAGCAGCGGTACCTCCGGGTTAGAGAAAACGCATTTCCTGGGCTGTTTAACTGTTCAAGAATCCAGATATGAGATAGCTCGCTCGCCTCGGATGACTCTGCCGCGTTAACTCCAGAAATGATGACACGCCAGAAAAGTTATGGCCCTGGAAACATGCCCGGCAGGGAGAAAAACCCAGAGAAAGTTCGGAATAATCATTCTTAGGAGAATATGGCCGGAGGTGCAGGAGCACGGGGACTGTGTCATTTAGAGTGGGAAGGAGATGAGGGGGCGAAGAATAAAAGAAAGAGACTGAAATGACGTTATGAACTCAGCCCATCCCAAACGACGGGCTTAAAGCCGCAGCAGCTGCTGGACTCTGCCTCTCCACACTGCCTCATAGCACACGCTACATTTCATCTCATGCTACAGTATACCACCGCCCACTGTGGCTGTACTACAGTACTAAAAACAACTTGGATTTTAACTGTACACTTAGAGAAGGTTCTTAATTTGCTCCGCTCCCTTAACCGGTGAGAAAACGACACCAAATATAACCTCGGTGAACACACTGAGCCTGATGATGGTGTTTTTGAAGAGGATGATGATCAAGATCTTCGGTCTGTTACCAGGCTTTGCCGTTGCTCAAACACACGGTGCTGGTCACACAGTGGAGGGTTAGGAGGGTGCTTCAAAAACAAGAGGTGTAGGCTACTTTTAGTAGGCCTATCTATTGTAGGCTTCTTTAAATACACATCTGAAGTAGGCCTACTTTACGTGAGTATTTTCATTTTACGCTTCATACCTGTATCCCACTTCACTGCAATTCATAGTGAATTAAACAAAATTATTTGATAATAGCTACTTGTTAGGCTACTTAACTAAGAAGATTTTTACATATAAAATATAGGATCAGCTTATACAATATAGTGCATTGTTATATAACTACACCTCAAACAACTTAAACACAAAAATGCAACTTATTGGTATTAAGAAATCTAATAATGTAATTTTGTAGGGCACATTTTTCTGCTCTGAATCCTTTTACTATTAATACTTAGGCTATGTACTTTTACTTTAGTGACATTTTCAATACAAGACTTTTACATGATACTTTTCCTTATGTAAAAGATCTGGATACTTTCTCCACCACTGCCAGAAACTGATATTTTGTTTTAACATTAGATTAGATTCAACAATTTCTATATAATTGCTAATAAATGTACTTTAAACATAACATTAAATTGTTTTATGAACTTAAAAATTGTTTTATAAAATTATGCTTATTAATCATTCAACTTAAATCTTACCACTACTCACTCTTCATTCACTCACTTTCTACAATCACCCTCTTCTGGCCTGGTTCTGACAGAGTCCTGGTGCCACAGCATGACAGGTTTTGTGAGATCAACATTTTTATACAGCCTATGGATCATTCTCCTTGATCTCTGGGGAGGACAGCAGGGCCATTAAAAGATCTGACAGTGTGTCAGACACTGACTGGACCGCCAACTACCCAGCTAAAAGCTAAAAACACTATATATCTCGCCAATATGCCTGCTTGCTGCACTTTATGAAAGGTATGGAGCAGATTTTATTTGTCTCTGAGCAGTGAAAGTTGGTTGACAGACACAAGACAGAAAAGATCTGTTTGTGAAAAGCCACAGCCAACACGCCGCTGGTTCCAGTAAAGCTGGACCGCACATGTGAAAGCATACATGATTGCGAGATAAAAGCCTTTTCACACGGGATAAAGCTGCAAACTTTAGTTGAAGTGAATGCGTTATAGATGCGGATATTCTTTCCGCACTGATCTCCGTATCAAAGCGGCTACAATCTCACTCTCCCCTCCCAACTCCTGTCGCCTGGAGTAGCATGTAGCTGCAGTACCGGAGGCTGCAGTTCAGGACCGCAATCCTAGGACCGGAACATCAATTCCAGGACCCTTGTTTACTTTGATACTGCCAGCTAGCTGACTGGCTAGCTAGTTAGCTAGCTTGTTATGTTACTCTTTACAGCCCCCCGAAGCCAATTACTCTTACCACAACCACCACCGAGCGTGTGCCTAAATCTGAGTTATTGATTATATGCACATATGGGTTCCAATATGTTCCAGCAGTATCCTTAATGCTACCAGCCTACCTCAGGCATGAGTGAAACCACAAATACATGTTGGCCATACATGTTATAAACTGTTCTCACTATAGGCTATACTACATCTTTAATAAAACACATTTCATTTCACTGCACAAAGTGTATTTAAGTCATTATGATCAGTATTTTAACTCATTACTCTTACTGCCATCATTTAAGCTAAAGCTTTGTTTGTTTTTTCTTGAAAAATAGTAGCCTATGATCCTTAATGACATATGATAAATGACAATAAACAAATACTGTTACATTTTAATTCAGCCTTCCTTTTTGGACATTGCACGCTGTGTTCAGGAGGATTTAACAACAACACTAAATTATATTATAATTATATATATATATATATTATATATATATATATATATATATATATATATATATTATATATATATATACATTCTATTCTCAAGGTGAATCACATCTCATCTAATGGAGCTGCAA